>NC_072021.1:1442947-1632947 GCF_027791375.1 Indicator indicator
TAAATGTGCCTGGTGAGGCTCATGTACCAAAGTGCTTGTGGTTAAACTGTGCCTGGTGAGGCTCATGTACCAAAGTGCTTGTGGTTAAACTGTGCCTGGTGAGGCTCATGTACCAAAGTGCTTGTGGTTAAACTGTGCCTGGTGAGGCTCATGCACCAAAGTGCTTGTGGTTAAACTGTGCCTGGTGAGGCTCATGCACCAAAGTGCTTGTGGTTAAAATGTGCCTGGTGAGGCTCATGTACCAAAGTGCTTGTGGTTAAACTGTGCCTGGTGAGGCTCATGCACCAAAGTGCTTGTGGTTAAAATGTGCCTGGTGAGGCTCATGCACCAAAGTGCTTGTGGTTAAACTGTGCCTGGTGAGGCTCATGTACCAAAGTGCTTGTGGTTAAACTGTGCCTGGTGAGGCTCATGCACCAAAGTGCTTGTGGTTAAACTGTGCCTGGTGAGGCTCATGTACCAAAGTGCTTCTGGTTAAAATGTGCCTGGTGAGGCTCATGTACCAAAGTGCTTGTGGTTAAACTGTGCCTGGTGAGGCTCATGTACCAAAGTGCTTGTGGTTAAAATGTGCCTGGTGAGGCTCATGCACCAAAGTGCTTGTGGTTAAACTGTGCCTGGTGAGGCTCATGTACCAAAGTGCTTGTGGTTAAACTGTGCCTGGTGAGGCTCATGTACCAAAGTGCTTGTGGTTAAACTGTGCCTGGTGAGGCTCATGTACCAAAGTGCTTGTGGTTAAACTGTGCCTGGAGAGGCTCATGTACCAAAGTGCTTGTGGTTAAACTGTGCCTGGTGAGGCTCATGCACCAAAGTGCTTGTGGTTATAATGTGCCTGGTGAGGCTCATGTACCAAAGTGCTCGTGGTTAAACTGTGCCTGGTGAGGCTCATGTACCAAAGTGCTTGTGGTTAAACTGTGCCTGGTGAGGCTCATGTACCAAAGTGCTTGTGGTTAAACTGTGCCTGGTGAGGCTCATGTACCAAAGTGCTTGTGGTTAAACTGTGCCTGGTGAGGCTCATGTACCAAAGTGCTTGTGGTTAAACTGTGCCTGGTGAGGCTCATGTACCAAAGTGCTTGTGGTTAAACTGTGCCTGGTGAGGCTCATGTACCAAAGTGCTTGTGGTTAAACTGTGCCTGGTGAGGCTCATGCACCAAAGTGCTTGTGGTTAAAATGTGCCTGGTGAGGCTCATGTACCAAAGTGCTTGTGGTTAAAATGTGCCTGGTGAGGCTCATGTACCAAAGTGCTTGTGGTTAAACTGTGCCTGGTGAGGCTCATGCACCAAAGTGCTTGTGGTTAAACTGTGCCTGGTGAGGCTCATGCACCAAAGTGCTTGTGGTTAAAATGTGCCTGGTGAGTCTCATGCACCAAAGTGCTTCTGGTTAAACTGTGCCTGGTGAGGCTCATGCACCAAAGTGCTCATTGTTAAACTGTGCCTGGTGAGGCTCATGCACCAAAGTGCTTGTGGTTAAAATGTGCCTGGTGAGGCTCATGTACCAAAGTGCTTGTGGTTAAACTGTGCCTGGTGAGGCTCATGTACCAAAGTGCTTGTGGTTAAACTGTGCCTGGTGAGGCTCATGTACCAAAGTGCTTGTGGTTAAAATGTGCCTGGTGAGGCTCATGCACCAAAGTGCTTGTGGTTAAACTGTGCCTGGTGAGGCTCATGCACCAAAGTGCTTGTGGTTAAACTGTGCCTGGTGAGGCTCATGCACCAAAGTGCTTGTGGTTAAAATGTGCCTGGTGAGGCTCATGCACCAAAGTGCTTGTGGTTAAACTGTGCCTGGTGAGGCTCATGTACCAAAGTGCTTGTGGTTAAAATGTGCCTGGTGAGTCTCATGCACCAAAGTGCTTGTGGTTAAAATGTGCCTGGTGAGGCTCATGCACCAAAGTGCTTGTGGTTAAAATGTGCCTGGTGAGGCTCATGCACCAAAGTGCTTGTGGTTAAACTGTGCCTGGTGAGGCTCATGTACCAAAGTGCTTGTGGTTAAACTGTGCCTGGTGAGGCTCATGCACCAAAGTGCTTGTGGTTAAACTGTGCCTGGTGAGGCTCATGCACCAAAGTGCTTGTGGTTAAACTGTGCCTGGTGAGGCTCATGTACCAAAGTGCTTGTGGTTAAAATGTGCCTGGTGAGGCTCATGTACCAAAGTGCTTGTGGTTAAAATGTGCCTGGTGAGGCTCATGCACCAAAGTGCTTGTGGTTAAACTGTGCCTGGTGAGGCTCATGCACCAAAGTGCTTGTGGTTAAACTGTGCCTGGTGAGGCTCATGTACCAAAGTGCTTGTGGTTAAACTGTGCCTGGTGAGGCTCATGTACCAAAGTGCTTGTGGTTAAACTGTGCCTGGTGAGGCTCATGTACCAAAGTGCTTGTGGTTAAACTGTGCCTGGTGAGGCTCATGCACCAAAGTGCTTGTGGTTAAAATGTGCCTGGTGAGGCTCATGCACCAAAGTGCTTGTGGTTAAAATGTGCCTGGTGAGGCTCATGCACCAAAGTGCTTGTGGTTAAAATGTGCCTGGTGAGGCTCATGCACCAAAGTGCTTGTGGTTAAACTGTGCCTGGTGAGGCTCATGTACCAAAGTGCTTGTGGTTAAACTGTGCCTGGTGAGGCTCATGCACCAAAGTGCTTGTGGTTAAACTGTGCCTGGTGAGGCTCATGCACCAAAGTGCTTGTGGTTAAACTGTGCCTGGTGAGGCTCATGCACCAAAGTGCTTGTGGTTAAACTGTGCCTGGTGAGGCTCATGCACCAAAGTGCTTGTGGTTAAACTGTGCCTGGTGAGGCTCATGTACCAAAGTGCTTGTGGTTAAACTGTGCCTGGTGAGGCTCATGTACCAAAGTGCTTGTGGTTAAACTGTGCCTGGTGAGGCTCATGTACCAAAGTGCTTGTGGTTAAACTGTGCCTGGTGAGGCTCATGCACCAAAGTGCTTGTGGTTAAACTGTGCCTGGTGAGGCTCATGCACCAAAGTGCTTGTGGTTAAACTGTGCCTGGTGAGGCTCATGCACCAAAGTGCTTGTGGTTAAAATGTGCCTGGTGAGGCTCATGCACCAAAGTGCTTGTGGTTAAACTGTGCCTGGTGAGGCTCATGTACCAAAGTGCTTGTGGTTAAAATGTGCCTGGTGAGGCTCATGCACCAAAGTGCTTGTGGTTAAACTGTGCCTGGTGAGGCTCATGCACCAAAGTGCTTGTGGTTAAACTGTGCCTGGTGAGGCTCATGTACCAAAGTGCTTGTGGTTAAACTGTGCCTGGTGAGGCTCATGCACCAAAGTGCTTGTGGTTAAACTGTGCCTGGTGAGGCTCATGTACCAAAGTGCTTGTGGTTAAAATGTGCCTGGTGAGGCTCATGCACCAAAGTGCTTGTGGTTAAACTGTGCCTGGTGAGGCTCATGCACCAAAGTGCTTGTGGTTAAACTGTGCCTGGTGAGGCTCATGCACCAAAGTGCTTGTGGTTAAACTGTGCCTGGTGAGGCTCATGCACCAAAGTGCTTGTGGTTAAAATGTGCCTGGTGAGGCTCATGCACCAAAGTGCTTGTGGTTAAACTGTGCCTGGTGAGGCTCATGCACCAAAGTGCTTGTGGTTAAACTGTGCCTGGTGAGGCTCATGCACCAAAGTGCTTGTGGTTAAACTGTGCCTGGTGAGGCTCATGCACCAAAGTGCTTGTGGTTAAACTGTGCCTGGTGAGGCTCATGTACCAAAGTGCTTGTGGTTAAACTGTGCCTGGTGAGGCTCATGCACCAAAGTGCTTGTGGTTAAACTGTGCCTGGTGAGGCTCATGTACCAAAGTGCTTGTGGTTAAACTGTGCCTGGTGAGGCTCATGCACCAAAGTGCTTGTGGTTAAACTGTGCCTGGTGAGGCTCATGCACCAAAGTGCTTGTGGTTAAACTGTGCCTGGTGAGGCTCATGTACCAAAGTGCTTGTGGTTAAACTGTGCCTGGTGAGGCTCATGCACCAAAGTGCTTGTGGTTAAACTGTGCCTGGTGAGGCTCATGTACCAAAGTGCTTGTGGTTAAACTGTGCCTGGTGAGGCTCATGCACCAAAGTGCTTGTGGTTAAACTGTGCCTGGTGAGGCTCATGTACCAAAGTGCTTGTGGTTAAAATGTGCCTGGTGAGGCTCATGCACCAAAGTGCTTGTGGTTAAACTGTGCCTGGTGAGGCTCATGCACCAAAGTGCTTGTGGTTAAACTGTGCCTGGTGAGGCTCATGTACCAAAGTGCTTGTGGTTAAAATGTGCCTGGTGAGGCTCATGCACCAAAGTGCTTGTGGTTAAACTGTGCCTGGTGAGGCTCATGCACCAAAGTGCTTGTGGTTAAACTGTGCCTGGTGAGGCTCATGCACCAAAGTGCTTGTGGTTAAACTGTGCCTGGTGAGGCTCATGCACCAAAGTGCTTGTGGTTAAACTGTGCCTGGTGAGGCTCATGTACCAAAGTGCTTGTGGTTAAACTGTGCCTGGTGAGGCTCATGCACCAAAGTGCTTGTGGTTAAACTGTGCCTGGTGAGGCTCATGCACCAAAGTGCTTGTGGTTAAACTGTGCCTGGTGAGGCTCATGCACCAAAGTGCTTGTGGTTAAACTGTGCCTGGTGAGGCTCATGCACCAAAGTGCTTGTGGTTAAACTGTGCCTGGTGAGGCTCATGTACCAAAGTGCTTGTGGTTAAACTGTGCCTGGTGAGGCTCATGTACCAAAGTGCTTGTGGTTAAACTGTGCCTGGTGAGGCTCATGCACCAAAGTGCTTGTGGTTAAACTGTGCCTGGTGAGGCTCATGTACCAAAGTGCTTGTGGTTAAACTGTGCCTGGTGAGGCTCATGTACCAAAGTGCTTGTGGTTAAACTGTGCCTGGTGAGGCTCATGCACCAAAGTGCTTGTGGTTAAACTGTGCCTGGTGAGGCTCATGCACCAAAGTGCTTGTGGTTAAACTGTGCCTGGTGAGGCTCATGCACCAAAGTGCTTGTGGTTAAACTGTGCCTGGTGAGGCTCATGTACCAAAGTGCTTGTGGTTAAACTGTGCCTGGTGAGGCTCATGCACCAAAGTGCTTGTGGTTAAACTGTGCCTGGTGAGGCTCATGCACCAAAGTGCTTGTGGTTAAACTGTGCCTGGTGAGGCTCATGTACCAAAGTGCTTGTGGTTAAACTGTGCCTGGTGAGGCTCATGTACCAAAGTGCTTGTGGTTAAACTGTGCCTGGTGAGGCTCATGTACCAAAGTGCTTGTGGTTAAACTGTGCCTGGTGAGGCTCATGCACCAAAGTGCTTGTGGTTAAACTGTGCCTGGTGAGGCTCATGCACCAAAGTGCTTGTGGTTAAACTGTGCCTGGTGAGGCTCATGTACCAAAGTGCTTGTGGTTAAACTGTGCCTGGTGAGGCTCATGTACCAAAGTGCTTGTGGTTAAACTGTGCCTGGTGAGGCTCATGCACCAAAGTGCTTGTGGTTAAACTGTGCCTGGTGAGGCTCATGTACCAAAGTGCTTGTGGTTAAACTGTGCCTGGTGAGGCTCATGCACCAAAGTGCTTGTGGTTAAACTGTGCCTGGTGAGGCTCATGCACCAAAGTGCTTGTGGTTAAACTGTGCCTGGTGAGGCTCATGCACCAAAGTGCTTGTGGTTAAACTGTGCCTGGTGAGGCTCATGTACCAAAGTGCTTGTGGTTAAACTGTGCCTGGTGAGGCTCATGCACCAAAGTGCTTGTGGTTAAACTGTGCCTGGTGAGGCTCATGCACCAAAGTGCTTGTGGTTAAAATGTGCCTGGTGAGGCTCATGCACCAAAGTGCTTGTGGTTAAACTGTGCCTGGTGAGGCTCATGCACCAAAGTGCTTGTGGTTAAAATGTGCCTGGTGAGGCTCATGTACCAAAGTGCTTGTGGTTAAAATGTGCCTGGTGAGGCTCATGCACCAAAGTGCTTGTGGTTAAACTGTGCCTGGTGAGGCTCATGCACCAAAGTGCTTGTGGTTAAACTGTGCCTGGTGAGGCTCATGCACCAAAGTGCTTGTGGTTAAAATGTGCCTGGTGAGGCTCATGCACCAAAGTGCTTGTGGTTAAACTGTGCCTGGTGAGGCTCATACACCAAAGTGCTTGTGGTTAAACTGTGCCTGGTGAGGCTCATGTACCAAAGTGCTTGTGGTTAAACTGTGCCTGGTGAGGCTCATGCACCAAAGTGCTTGTGGTTAAACTGTGCCTGGTGAGGCTCATGTACCAAAGTGCTTGTGGTTAAACTGTGCCTGGTGAGGCTCATGTACCAAAGTGCTTGTGGTTAAACTGTGCCTGGTGAGGCTCATGCACCAAAGTGCTTGTGGTTAAACTGTGCCTGGTGAGGCTCATGCACCAAAGTGCTTGTGGTTAAACTGTGCCTGGTGAGGCTCATGCACCAAAGTGCTTGTGGTTAAACTGTGCCTGGTGAGGCTCATGTACCAAAGTGCTTGTGGTTAAACTGTGCCTGGTGAGGCTCATGTACCAAAGTGCTTGTGGTTAAACTGTGCCTGGTGAGGCTCATGCACCAAAGTGCTTGTGGTTAAACTGTGCCTGGTGAGGCTCATGTACCAAAGTGCTTGTGGTTAAAATGTGTCTGGTGAGGCTCATGCACCAAAGTGCTTGTGGTTAAACTGTGCCTGGTGAGGCTCATGTACCAAAGTGCTTGTGGTTAAACTGTGCCTGGTGAGGCTCATGTACCAAAGTGCTTGTGGTTAAACTGTGCCTGGTGAGGCTCATGTACCAAAGTGCTTGTGGTTAAACTGTGCCTGGTGAGGCTCATGCACCAAAGTGCTTGTGGTTAAACTGTGCCTGGTGAGGCTCATGCACCAAAGTGCTTGTGGTTAAACTGTGCCTGGTGAGGCTCATGCACCAAAGTGCTTGTGGTTAAACTGTGCCTGGTGAGGCTCATGCACCAAAGTGCTTGTGGTTAAAATGTGCCTGGTGAGGCTCATGCACCAAAGTGCTTGTGGTTAAACTGTGCCTGGTGAGGCTCATGCACCAAAGTGCTTGTGGTTAAACTGTGCCTGGTGAGGCTCATGCACCAAAGTGCTTGTGGTTAAACTGTGCCTGGTGAGGCTCATGCACCAAAGTGCTTGTGGTTAAACTGTGCCTGGTGAGGCTCATGCACCAAAGTGCTTGTGGTTAAACTGTGCCTGGTGAGGCTCATGCACCAAAGTGCTTGTGGTTAAACTGTGCCTGGTGAGGCTCATGTACCAAAGTGCTTGTGGTTAAACTGTGCCTGGTGAGGCTCATGCACCAAAGTGCTTGTGGTTAAACTGTGCCTGGTGAGGCTCATGCACCAAAGTGCTTGTGGTTAAACTGTGCCTGGTGAGGCTCATGTACCAAAGTGCTTGTGGTTAAACTGTGCCTGGTGAGGCTCATGCACCAAAGTGCTTGTGGTTAAACTGTGCCTGGTGAGGCTCATGTACCAAAGTGCTTGTGGTTAAACTGTGCCTGGTGAGGCTCATGCACCAAAGTGCTTGTGGTTAAACTGTGCCTGGTGAGGCTCATGTACCAAAGTGCTTGTGGTTAAACTGTGCCTGGTGAGGCTCATGCACCAAAGTGCTTGTGGTTAAACTGTGCCTGGTGAGGCTCATGCACCAAAGTGCTTGTGGTTAAACTGTGCCTGGTGAGGCTCATGTACCAAAGTGCTTGTGGTTAAACTGTGCCTGGTGAGGCTCATGCACCAAAGTGCTTGTGGTTAAACTGTGCCTGGTGAGGCTCATGTACCAAAGTGCTTGTGGTTAAACTGTGCCTGGTGAGGCTCATGCACCAAAGTGCTTCTGGTTAAACTGTGCCTGGTGAGGCTCATGCACCAAAGTGCTTGTGGTTAAACTGTGCCTGGTGAGGCTCATGTACCAAAGTGCTTGTGGTTAAACTGTGCCTGGTGAGGCTCATGTACCAAAGTGCTTGTGGTTAAACTGTGCCTGGTGAGGCTCATGTACCAAAGTGCTTGTGGTTAAACTGTGCCTGGTGAGGCTCATGCACCAAAGTGCTTGTGGTTAAACTGTGCCTGGTGAGGCTCATGTACCAAAGTGCTTGTGGTTAAACTGTGCCTGGTGAGGCTCATGTACCAAAGTGCTTGTGGTTAAAATGTGCCTGGTGAGGCTCATGCACCAAAGTGCTTGTGGTTAAACTGTGCCTGGTGAGGCTCATGTACCAAAGTGCTTGTGGTTAAACTGTGCCTGGTGAGGCTCATGTACCAAAGTGCTTGTGGTTAAACTGTGCCTGGTGAGGCTCATGTACCAAAGTGCTTGTGGTTAAACTGTGCCTGGTGAGGCTCATGTACCAAAGTGCTTGTGGTTAAACTGTGCCTGGTGAGGCTCATGTACCAAAGTGCTTGTGGTTAAAATGTGCCTGGTGAGGCTCATGCACCAAAGTGCTTGTGGTTAAACTGTGCCTGGTGAGGCTCATGCACCAAAGTGCTTGTGGTTAAACTGTGCCTGGTGAGGCTCATGCACCAAAGTGCTTGTGGTTAAAATGTGCCTGGTGAGGCTCATGCACCAAAGTGCTTGTGGTTAAACTGTGCCTGGTGAGGCTCATGTACCAAAGTGCTTGTGGTTAAACTGTGCCTGGTGAGGCTCATGTACCAAAGTGCTTGTGGTTAAACTGTGCCTGGTGAGGCTCATGCACCAAAGTGCTTGTGGTTAAACTGTGCCTGGTGAGGCTCATGTACCAAAGTGCTTGTGGTTAAACTGTGCCTGGTGAGGCTCATGCACCAAAGTGCTTGTGGTTAAACTGTGCCTGGTTAGGCTCATGTACCAAAGTGCTTGTGGTTAAAATGTGCCTGGTGAGGCTCATGTACCAAAGTGCTTGTGGTTAAACTGTGCCTGGTGAGGCTCATGTACCAAAGTGCTTGTGGTTAAACTGTGCCTGGTGAGGCTCATGTACCAAAGTGCTTGTGGTTAAAATGTGCCTGGTGAGGCTCATGCACCAAAGTGCTTGTGGTTAAACTGTGCCTGGTGAGGCTCATGTACCAAAGTGCTTGTGGTTAAAATGTGCCTGGTGAGGCTCATGCACCAAAGTGCTTGTGGTTAAACTGTGCCTGGTGAGGCTCATGTACCAAAGTGCTTGTGGTTAAAATGTGCCTGGTGAGGCTCATGTACCAAAGTGCTTGTGGTTAAACTGTGCCTGGTGAGGCTCATGTACCAAAGTGCTTGTGGTTAAACTGTGCCTGGTGAGGCTCATGTACCAAAGTGCTTGTGGTTAAACTGTGCCTGGTGAGGCTCATGCACCAAAGTGCTTGTGGTTAAACTGTGCCTGGTGAGGCTCATGTACCAAAGTGCTTGTGGTTAAACTGTGCCTGGTGAGGCTCATGTACCAAAGTGCTTGTGGTTAAACTGTGCCTGGTGAGGCTCATGTACCAAAGTGCTTGTGGTTAAACTGTGCCTGGTGAGGCTCATGTACCAAAGTGCTTGTGGTTAAACTGTGCCTGGTGAGGCTCATGTACCAAAGTGCTTGTGGTTAAACTGTGCCTGGTGAGGCTCATGTACCAAAGTGCTTGTGGTTAAACTGTGCCTGGTGAGGCTCATGCACCAAAGTGCTTGTGGTTAAACTGTGCCTGGTGAGGCTCATGCACCAAAGTGCTTGTGGTTAAACTGTGCCTGGTGAGGCTCATGCACCAAAGTGCTTGTGGTTAAACTGTGCCTGGTGAGGCTCATGCACCAAAGTGCTTGTGGTTAAACTGTGCCTGGTGAGGCTCATGTACCAAAGTGCTTGTGGTTAAAATGTGCCTGGTGAGGCTAATGAACCAAAGTGCTTGTGGTTAAACTGTGCCTGGTGAGGCTCATGCACCAAAGTGCTTGTGGTTAAACTGTGCCTGGTGAGGCTCATGCACCAAAGTGCTTGTGGTTAAAATGTGCCTGGTGAGGCTCATGCACCAAAGTGCTTGTGGTTAAACTGTGCCTGGTGAGGCTCATGTACCAAAGTGCTTGTGGTTAAACTGTGCCTGGTGAGGCTCATGCACCAAAGTGCTTGTGGTTAAAATGTGCCTGGTGAGGCTCATGTACCAAAGTGCTTGTGGTTAAACTGTGCCTGGTGAGGCTCATGCACCAAAGTGCTTGTGGTTAAAATGTGCCTGGTGAGGCTCATGTACCAAAGTGCTTGTGGTTAAACTGTGCCTGGTGAGGCTCATGTACCAAAGTGCTCGTGGTTAAAATGTGCCTGGTGAGGCTCATGTACCAAAGTGCTTGTGGTTAAAATGTGCCTGGTGAGGCTCATGTACCAAAGTGCTTGTGGTTAAAATGTGCCTGGTGAGGCTCATGCACCAAAGTGCTTGTGGTTAAACTGTGCCTGGTGAGGCTCATGTACCAAAGTGCTTGTGGTTAAACTGTGCCTGGTGAGGCTCATGTACCAAAGTGCTTGTGGTTAAACTGTGCCTGGTGAGGCTCATGCACCAAAGTGCTTGTGGTTAAACTGTGCCTGGTGAGGGTCATGTACCAAAGTGCTTGTGGTTAAAATGTGCCTGGTGAGGCTCATGTACCAAAGTGCTTGTGGTTAAACTGTGCCTGGTGAGGCTCATGCACCAAAGTGCTTGTGGTTATAATGTGCCTGGTGAGGCTCATGCACCAAAGTGCTTGTGGTTAAACTGTGCCTGGTGAGGCTCATGTACCAAAGTGCTTGTGGTTAAAATGTGCCTGGTGAGGCTCATGCAACAAAGTGCTCGTGGTTAAAATGTGCCTGGTGAGGCTCATGCACCAAAGTGCTTGTGGTTAAACTGTGCCTGGTGAGGCTCATGTACCAAAGTGCTTGTGGTTAAACTGTGCCTGGTGAGGCTCATGTACCAAAGTGCTTGTGGTTAAAATGTGCCTGGTGAGGCTCATGCACCAAAGTGCTTGTGGTTAAAATGTGCCTGGTGAGGCTCATACACCAAAGTGCTCATTGTTAAACTGTGCCTGGTGAGGCTCATGCACCAAAGTGCTTGTGGTTAAAATGTGCCTGGTGAGGCTCATGTACCAAAGTGCTTGTGGTTAAACTGTGCCTGGTGAGGCTCATGCACCAAAGTGCTTGTGGTTAAAATGTGCCTGGTGAGGCTCATGCACCAAAGTGCTTGTGGTTAAAATGTGCCTGGTGAGGCTCATGCACCAAAGTGCTTGTGGTTAAACTGTGCCTGGTGAGGCTCATGCACCAAAGTGATCGTGGTTAAAATGTGCCTGGTGAGGCTCATGCACCAAAGTGCTTGTGGTTAAACTGTGCCTGGTGAGGCTCATGCACCAAAGTGCTCGTGGTTAAACTGTGCCTGGTGAGGCTCATGTACCAAAGTGCTTGTGGTTAAACTGTGCCTGGTGAGGCTCATGTACCAAAGTGCTTGTGGTTAAACTGTGCCTGGTGAGGCTCATGTACCAAAGTGCTTGTGGTTAAACTGTGCCTGGTGAGGCTCATGCACCAAAGTGCTTGTGGTTAAACTGTGCCTGGTGAGGCTCATGCACCAAAGTGCTTGTGGTTAAACTGTGCCTGGTGAGGCTCATGTACCAAAGTGCTTGTGGTTAAACTGTGCCTGGTGAGGCTCATGTACCAAAGTGCTTGTGGTTAAACTGTGCCTGGTGAGGCTCATGCACCAAAGTGCTTGTGGTTAAACTGTGCCTGGTGAGGCTCATGCACCAAAGTGCTTGTGGTTAAACTGTGCCTGGTGAGGCTCATGTACCAAAGTGCTTGTGGTTAAACTGTGCCTGGTGAGGCTCATGCACCAAAGTGCTTGTGGTTAAACTGTGCCTGGTGAGGCTCATGTACCAAAGTGCTTGTGGTTAAACTGTGCCTGGTGAGGCTCATGCACCAAAGTGCTTGTGGTTAAACTGTGCCTGGTGAGGCTCATGTACCAAAGTGCTTGTGGTTAAACTGTGCCTGGTGAGGCTCATGCACCAAAGTGCTTGTGGTTAAAATGTGCCTGGTGAGGCTCATGCACCACAGTGCTTGTGGTTAAACTGTGCCTGGTGAGGCTCATGCACCAAAGTGCTTGTGGTTAAACTGTGCCTGGTGAGGCTCATGCACCACAGTGCTTGTGGTTAAACTGTGCCTGGTGAGGCTCATGCACCAAAGTGCTTGTGGTTAAACTGTGCCTGGTGAGGCTCATGTACCAAAGTGCTTGTGGTTAAAATGTGCCTGGTGAGGCTCATGTACCAAAGTGCTTGTGGTTAAACTGTGCCTGGTGAGGCTCATGCACCAAAGTGCTTCTGGTTAAAATGTGCCTGGTGAGGCTCATGTACCAAAGTGCTTGTGGTTAAAATGTGCCTGGTGAGGCTCATGTACCAAAGTGCTTGTGGTTAAAATGTGCCTGGTGAGGCTCATGCACCAAAGTGCTTGTGGTTAAACTGTGCCTGGTGAGGCTCATGCACCAAAGTGCTTGTGGTTAAACTGTGCCTGGTGAGTCTCATGGACCAAAGTGCTTGTGGTTAAACTGTGCCTGGTGAGGCTCATGTACCAAAGTGCTTGTGGTTAAACTGTGCCTGGTGAGGCTCATGTACCAAAGTGCTTGTGGTTAAACTGTGCCTGGTGAGGCTCATGTACCAAAGTGCTTGTGGTTAAACTGTGCCTGGTGAGGCTCATGCACCAAAGTGCTTGTGGTTAAAATGTGCCTGGTGAGGCTCATGCACCAAAGTGCTTGTGGTTAAACTGTGCCTGGTGAGGCTCATGCACCAAAGTGCTTGTGGTTAAAATGTGCCTGGTGAGGCTCATGTACCAAAGTGCTTGTGGTTAAACTGTGCCTGGTGAGGCTCATGTACCAAAGTGCTTGTGGTTAAACTGTGCCTGGTGAGGCTCATGTACCAAAGTGCTTGTGGTTAAACTGTGCCTGGTGAGGCTCATGTACCAAAGTGCTTGTGGTTAAACTGTGCCTGGTGAGGCTCATGTACCAAAGTGCTTGTGGTTAAACTGTGCCTGGTGAGGCTCATGCACCAAAGTGCTTGTGGTTAAAATGTGCCTGGTGAGGCTCATGCACCAAAGTGCTTGTGGTTAAACTGTGCCTGGTGAGGCTCATGTACCAAAGTGCTTGTGGTTAAACTGTGCCTGGTGAGGCTCATGTACCAAAGTGCTTGTGGTTAAACTGTGCCTGGTGAGGCTCATGTACCAAAGTGCTTGTGGTTAAACTGTGCCTGGTGAGGCTCATGCACCAAAGTGCTTGTGGTTAAACTGTGCCTGGTGAGGCTCATGTACCAAAGTGCTTGTGGTTAAACTGTGCCTGGTGAGGCTCATGTACCAAAGTGCTTGTGGTTAAACTGTGCCTGGTGAGGCTCATGCACCAAAGTGCTTGTGGTTAAACTGTGCCTGGTGAGGCTCATGCACCAAAGTGCTTGTGGTTAAACTGTGCCTGGTGAGGCTCATGTACCAAAGTGCTTGTGGTTAAACTGTGCCTGGTGAGGCTCATGTACCAAAGTGCTTGTGGTTAAACTGTGCCTGGTGAGGCTCATGTACCAAAGTGCTTGTGGTTAAACTGTGCCTGGTGAGGCTCATGTACCAAAGTGCTTGTGGTTAAACTGTGCCTGGTGAGGCTCATGCACCAAAGTGCTTGTGGTTAAACTGTGCCTGGTGAGGCTCATGCACCAAAGTGCTTGTGGTTAAACTGTGCCTGGTGAGGCTCATGCACCAAAGTGCTTGTGGTTAAACTGTGCCTGGTGAGGCTCATGTACCAAAGTGCTTGTGGTTAAAATGTGCCTGGTGAGGCTCATGCACCAAAGTGCTTGTGGTTAAAATGTGCCTGGTGAGGCTCATGCACCAAAGTGCTTGTGGTTAAAATGTGCCTGGTGAGGCTCATGCACCACAGTGCTTGTGGTTAAAATGTGCCTGGTGAGGCTCATGTACCAAAGTGCTTGTGGTTAAACTGTGCCTGGTGAGGCTCATGCACCAAAGTGCTTGTGGTTAAACTGTGCCTGGTGAGGCTCATGCACCAAAGTGCTTGTGGTTAAACTGTGCCTGGTGAGGCTCATGCACCAAAGTGCTTGTGGTTAAAATGTGCCTGGTGAGGCTCATGTACCAAAGTGCTTGTGGTTAAAATGTGCCTGGTGAGGCTCATGTACCAAAGTGCTTGTGGTTAAACTGTGCCTGGTGAGGCTCATGTACCAAAGTGCTTGTGGTTAAACTGTGCCTGGTGAGGCTCATGTACCAAAGTGCTTGTGGTTAAACTGTGCCTGGTGAGGCTCATGCACCAAAGTGCTTGTGGTTAAAATGTGCCTGGTGAGGCTCATGTACCAAAGTGCTTGTGGTTAAACTGTGCCTGGTGAGGCTCATGCACCAAAGTGCTTGTGGTTAAACTGTGCCTGGTGAGGCTCATGCACCAAAGTGCTTGTGGTTAAAATGTGCCTTGTGAGGCTCATGCACCAAAGTGCTTGTGGTTAAACTGTGCCTGGTGAGGCTCATGCACCAAAGTGCTTGTGGTTAAACTGTGCCTGGTGAGGCTCATGCACCAAAGTGCTTGTGGTTAAAATGTGCCTGGTGAGGCTCATGTACCAAAGTGCTTGTGGTTAAAATGTGCCTGGTGAGGCTCATGCACCAAAGTGCTTGTGGTTAAACTGTGCCTGGTGAGGCTCATGCACCAAAGTGCTTGTGGTTAAAATGTGCCTGGTGAGGCTCATGCACCAAAGTGCTTGTGGTTAAAATGTGCCTGGTGAGGCTCATGCACCAAAGTGCTTGTGGTTAAACTGTGCCTGGTGAGGCTCATGCACCAAAGTGCTTGTGGTTAAACTGTGCCTGGTGAGGCTCATGCACCAAAGTGCTTGTGGTTAAACTGTGCCTGGTGAGGCTCATGCACCAAAGTGCTCATGGTTAAACTGTGCCTGGTGAGGCTCATGCACCAAAGTGCTTGTGGTTAAACTGTGCCTGGTGAGGCTCATGTACCAAAGTGCTTGTGGTTAAACTGTGCCTGGTGAGGCTCATGTACCAAAGTGCTCGTGGTTAAACTGTGCCTGGTGAGGCTCATGCACCAAAGTGCTTGTGGTTAAAATGTGCCTGGTGAGGCTCATGCACCAAAGTGCTTGTGGTTAAACTGTGCCTGGTGAGGCTCATGTACCAAAGTGCTTGTGGTTAAACTGTGCCTGGTGAGGCTCATGTACCAAAGTGCTCATGGTTAAACTGTGCCTGGTGAGGCTCATGCACCAAAGTGCTTGTGGTTAAACTGTGCCTGGTGAGGCTCATGCACCAAAGTGCTTGTGGTTAAACTGTGCCTGGTGAGGCTCATGCACCAAAGTGCTTGTGGTTAAAATGTGCCTGGTGAGGCTCATGTACCAAAGTGCTTGTGGTTAAACTGTGCCTGGTGAGGCTCATGCACCAAAGTGCTTGTGGTTAAAATGTGCCTGGTGAGGCTCATGCACCAAAGTGCTTGTGGTTAAACTGTGCCTGGTGAGGCTCATGTACCAAAGTGCTTGTGGTTAAACTGTGCCTGGTGAGGCTCATGCACCAAAGTGCTTGTGGTTAAACTGTGCCTGGTGAGGCTCATGCACCAAAGTGCTTGTGGTTAAACTGTGCCTGGTGAGGCTCATGTACCAAAGTGCTTGTGGTTAAACTGTGCCTGGTGAGGCTCATGCACCAAAGTGCTTGTGGTTAAACTGTGCCTGGTGAGGCTCATGCACCAAAGTGCTTGTGGTTAAACTGTGCCTGGTGAGGCTCATGCACCAAAGTGCTTGTGGTTAAAATGTGCCTGGTGAGGCTCATGCACCAAAGTGCTTGTGGTTAAACTGTGCCTGGTGAGGCTCATGTACCAAAGTGCTTGTGGTTAAACTGTGCCTGGTGAGGCTCATGCACCAAAGTGCTTGTGGTTAAACTGTGCCTGGTGAGGCTCATGTACCAAAGTGCTTGTGGTTAAAATGTGCCTGGTGAGGCTCATGCACCAAAGTGCTTGTGGTTAAAATATGCCTGGTGAGGCTCATGCACCAAAGTGCTTGTGGTTAAAATGTGCCTGGTGAGGCTCATGCACCAAAGTGCTTGTGGTTAAAATGTGCCTGGTGAGGCTCATGTACCAAAGTGCTCGTGGTTAAAATGTGCCTGGTGAGGCTCATGTACCAAAGTGCTTGTGGTTAAACTGTGCCTGGTGAGGCTCATGCACCAAAGTGCTTGTGGTTAAACTGTGCCTGGTGAGGCTCATGTACCAAAGTGCTTGTGGTTAAACTGTGCCTGGTGAGGCTCATGTACCAAAGTGCTTGTGGTTAAAATGTGCCTGGTGAGGCTCATGTACCAAAGTGCTTGTGGTTAAACTGTGCCTGGTGAGGCTCATGTACCAAAGTGCTTGTGGTTAAACTGTGCCTGGTGAGGCTCATGTACCAAAGTGCTTGTGGTTAAACTGTGCCTGGTGAGGCTCATACACCAAAGTGCTTGTGGTTAAAATGTGCCTGGTGAGGCTCATGTACCAAAGTGCTTGTGGTTAAACTGTGCCTGGTGAGGCTCATGTACCAAAGTGCTTGTGGTTAAAATGTGCCTGGTGAGGCTCATGTACCAAAGTGCTTGTGGTTAAAATGTGCCTGGTGAGGCTCATGCACCAAAGTGCTTGTGGTTAAACTGTGCCTGGTGAGGCTCATGTACCAAAGTGCTTGTGGTTAAAATGTGCCTGGTGAGGCTCATGTACCAAAGTGCTTGTGGTTAAAATGTGCCTGGTGAGGCTCATGCACCAAAGTGCTTGTGGTTAAACTGTGCCTGGTGAGGCTCATGTACCAAAGTGCTTGTGGTTAAACTGTGCCTGGTGAGGCTCATGCACCAAAGTGCTTGTGGTTAAACTGTGCCTGGTGAGGCTCATGTACCAAAGTGCTTGTGGTTAAACTGTGCCTGGTGAGGCTCATGTACCAAAGTGCTTGTGGTTAAACTGTGCCTGGTGAGGCTCATGTACCAAAGTGCTTGTGGTTAAAATGTGCCTGGTGAGGCTCATGTACCAAAGTGCTTGTGGTTAAAATGTGCCTGGTGAGGCTCATGTACCAAAGTGCTTGTGGTTAAACTGTGCCTGGTGAGGCTCATGTACCAAAGTGCTTGTGGTTAAACTGTGCCTGGTGAGGCTCATGTACCAAAGTGCTCGTGGTTAAAATGTGCCTGGTGAGGCTCATGCACCAAAGTGCTTGTGGTTAAACTGTGCCTGGTGAGGCTCATGTACCAAAGTGCTTGTGGTTAAACTGTGCCTGGTGAGGTTCATGTACCAAAGTGCTTGTGGTTAAACTGTGCCTGGTGAGGCTCATGTACCAAAGTGCTTGTGGTTAAACTGTGCCTGGTGAGGCTCATGTACCAAAGTGCTTGTGGTTAAACTGTGCCTGGTGAGGCTCATGTACCAAAGTGCTTGTGGTTAAACTGTGCCTGGTGAGGCTCATGCACCAAAGTGCTTGTGGTTAAACTGTGCCTGGTGAGGCTCATGCACCAAAGTGCTTGTGGTTAAACTGTGCCTGGTGAGGCTCATGCACCAAAGTGCTTGTGGTTAAACTGTGCCTGGTGAGGCTCATGCACCAAAGTGCTTGTGGTTAAACTGTGCCTGGTGAGGCTCATGTACCAAAGTGCTTGTGGTTAAACTGTGCCTGGTGAGGCTCATGTACCAAAGTGCTTGTGGTTAAACTGTGCCTGGTGAGGCTCATGCACCAAAGTGCTTGTGGTTAAACTGTGCCTGGTGAGGCTCATGCACCAAAGTGCTTGTGGTTAAACTGTGCCTGGTGAGGCTCATGCACCAAAGTGCTTGTGGTTAAACTGTGCCTGGTGAGGCTCATGTACCAAAGTGCTTGTGGTTAAAATGTGCCTGGTGAGGCTCATGCACCAAAGTGCTTGTGGTTAAAATGTGCCTGGTGAGGCTCATGCACCAAAGTGCTTGTGGTTAAAATGTGCCTGGTGAGGCTCATGCACCAAAGTGCTTGTGGTTAAAATGTGCCTGGTGAGGCTCATGTACCAAAGTGCTTGTGGTTAAACTGTGCCTGGTGAGGCTCATGTTCCAAAGTGCTCATGGTTAAAATGTGCCTGGTGAGGCTCATGCACCAAAGTGCTTGTGGTTAAACTGTGCCTGGTGAGGCTCATGTACCAAAGTGCTTGTGGTTAAAATGTGCCTGGTGAGGCTCATGCACCAAAGTGCTTGTGGTTAAAATGTGCCTGGTGAGGCTCATGTACCAAAGTGCTTGTGGTTAAAATGTGCCTGGTGAGGCTCATGTACCAAAGTGTTTCTGGTTAAACTGTGCCTGGTGAGGCTCATGTACCAAAGTGCTTGTGGTTAAAATGTGCCTGGTGAGGCTCATGTACCAAAGTGCTTGTGGTTAAAATGTGCCTGGTGAGGCTCATGCACCAAAGTGCTTGTGGTTAAAATGTGCCTGGTGAGGCTCATGCACCAAAGTGCTTGTGGTTAAACTGTGCCTGGTGAGGCTCATGTACCAAAGTGCTTGTGGTTAAACTGTGCCTGGTGAGGCTCATGTACCAAAGTGCTTGTGGTTAAACTGTGCCTGGTGAGGCTCATGCACCAAAGTGCTTGTGGTTAAACTGTGCCTGGTGAGGCTCATGTACCAAAGTGCTTGTGGTTAAACTGTGCCTGGTGAGGCTCATGTACCAAAGTGCTTGTGGTTAAACTGTGCCTGGTGAGGCTCATGTACCAAAGTGCTTGTGGTTAAACTGTGCCTGGTGAGGCTCATGTACCAAAGTGCTTCTGGTTAAACTGTGCCTGGTGAGGCTCATGCACCAAAGTGCTTGTGGTTAAACTGTGCCTGGTGAGGCTCATGCACCAAAGTGCTTGTGGTTAAAATGTGCCTGGTGAGGCTCATGCACCAAAGTGCTTGTGGTTAAACTGTGCCTGGTGAGGCTCATGCACCAAAGTGCTTGTGGTTAAAATGTGCCTGGTGAGGCTCATGTACCAAAGTGCTTGTGGTTAAAATGTGTCTGGTGAGGCTCATGGACCAAAGTGCTTGTGGTTAAACTGTGCCTGGTGAGGCTCATGCACCAAAGTGCTTGTGGTTAAAATGTGCCTGGTGAGGCTCATGCACCAAAGTGCTTGTGGTTAAAATGTGCCTGGTGAGGCTCATGCACCAAAGTGCTTGTGGTTAAACTGTGCCTGGTGAGGCTCATGTACCAAAGTGCTCGTGGTTAAACTGTGCCTGGTGAGGCTCATGTACCAAAGTGCTCGTGGTTAAAATGTGCCTGGTAAGGCTCATGTACCAAAGTACTTGTGGTTAAACTGTGCCTGGTGAGGCTCATGTACCAAAGTGCTTGTGGTTAAAATGTGCCTGGTGAGGCTCATGCACCAAAGTGCTTGTGGTTAAAATGTGCCTGGTGAGGCTCATGTACCAAAGTGCTTGTGGTTAAAATGTGTCTGGTGAGGCTCATGGACCAAAGTGCTTGTGGTTAAACTGTGCCTGGTGAGGCTCATGCAGCAAAGTGCTTGTGGTTAAAATGTGCCTGGTGAGGATCATGTACCAAAGTGCTTGTGGTTAAACTGTGCCTGGTGAGGCTCATGTACCAAAGTGCTTGTGGTTAAAATGTGCCTGGTGAGGCTCATGTACCAAAGTGCTTGTGGTTAAAATGTGCCTGGTGAGGCTCATGTACCAAAGTGCTTGTGGTTAAAATGTGCCTGGTGAGGCTCATGCAGCAAAGTGCTTGTGGTTAAAATGTGCCTGGTGAGGCTCATGCACCAAAGTGCTTGTGGTTAAACTGTGCCTGGTGAGGCTCATGTACCAAAGTGCTTGTGGTTAAACTGTGCCTGGTGAGGCTCATGTACCAAAGTGCTTGTGGTTAAACTGTGCCTGGTGAGGCTCATGCACCAAAGTGCTTGTGGTTAAACTGTGCCTGGTGAGGCTCATGTACCAAAGTGCTTGTGGTTAAACTGTGCCTGGTGACGCTCATGTACCAAAGTGCTTGTGGTTAAACTGTGCCTGGTGAGGCTCATGTACCAAAGTGCTTGTGGTTAAACTGTGCCTGGTGAGGCTCATGTGCCAAAGTGCTTCTGGTTAAACTGTGCCTGGTGAGGCTCATGCACCAAAGTGCTTGTGGTTAAACTGTGCCTGGTGAGGCTCATGCACCAAAGTGCTTGTGGTTAAAATGTGCCTGGTGAGGCTCATGCACCAAAGTGCTTGTGGTTAAACTGTGCCTGGTGAGGCTCATGCACCAAAGTGCTCGTGGTTAAACTGTGCCTGGTGAGGCTCATGCACCAAAGTGCTCGTGGTTAAACTGTGCCTGGTGAGGCTCATGCACCAAAGTGCTCGTGGTTAAACTGTGCCTGGTAAGGCTCATGCACCAAAGTGCTTGTGGTTAAAATGTGCCTGGTGAGGCTCATGTACCAAAGTGCTTGTGGTTAAACTGTGCCTGGTGAGGCTCATGTACCAAAGTGCTTGTGGTTAAACTGTGCCTGGTGAGGCTCATGTACCAAAGTGCTTGTGGTTAAACTGTGCCTGGTGAGGCTCATGCACCAAAGTGCTTGTGGTTAAACTGTGCCTGGTGAGGCTCATGCACCAAAGTGCTTGTGGTTAAAATGTGCCTGGTGAGGCTCATGCACCAAAGTGCTTGTGGTTAAACTGTGCCTGGTGAGGCTCATGCACCAAAGTGCTTGTGGTTAAACTGTGCCTGGTGAGGCTCATGCACCAAAGTGCTTGTGGTTAAACTGTGCCTGGTGAGGCTCATGCACCAAAGTGCTCGTGGTTAAACTGTGTCTGGTAAGGCTCATGCACCAAAGTGCATTTCTGAAGTCCTTTATTGTTATTGTCTCATCTCAAACTAGTCCTTCACTTTAGCTAGAACTCATAAACAGCTCTCTTCACCAAAGACTAATTTTTAAGCAAGTGAGTCATTTGCCAAAAATGATCTCTCACATCTGAGTTTTAGAATCATAGATTGAGATGGGCTGGAATGGACCTCCAAAGGTCATCCAGTCTGATCTCCCCACAGTCAGCAGAGACATCCTCAACTAGATCAGGTTGTCCATAGGCCCTATCCAGCCTCACCTTGAATATCTCCAGGGATGCCACCTCAACCACTTCCCTGGGCAACCTGTTCCAGTGTTCCACCACCCTCATAGTAAAGAACTTGTTCCTAACATCCAATCTGAATCTGCTGTTCTCCAGCTTAAAGCCATTGCCCCTCATCCTATCACTCCATCCCTTTGCAAACAGTCTCTCTCCATCCTTCCAGTAGTCCCCTTCAGGTACTGGCAGGCTACTATTAGGTCTCCCTGGAGCCTCCTCTTCTCTAGGCTGAACACCCCCAGTGCCCTCAGCCTGTCCTCATAGCAGAGCTGCTCCAATCCTCTGATCATTTTCATATCCCTCCTCTACACTTGCTCCATCAGCTCCATGTCCTTCCTATACTGAGGGCTGCACACAGACCTGCACACAGTACTCCGGGTGAGGTCTCCCCAGAGCAGAGTCAAGTGTCAGAATCACCTCTCTGAATCTGCTGGCAGCACTGCTTTGGATGCAGCCCAATCCAATTATCCCAAGAAATGCCCAAATCATCAAGTATGGGTTGACACACATGGCAACCTGTGGGGTCTTCATTAGATTGTGTCTGAGTTACAGGGATAGCATTTTGGGGATTACTGAGGAATTTTTCATCAGTCTTTAATTTCTTCTTCTTTCATGAAATCTGCCAAAACTGCATATGTGGAAGTCAATGGAAATGTGCCTGCTCCTAAGAAATCTTAACATGCCTGTGAATGTGCAGCGCTGAAGTGTCTGAGAACTCTTCCTTTTCTCCAGCCAAAGGTACTCTCACTAAGTACACAAACATGAAGAGAAGGAGATGTCACACTTACAGTGACCAACAATGGTGTGCAGTGGGGCTTGCTCCAAAGCACCCACACAGCTTTCTTCACTCCATCTCAAACGACTTTCTTCTCACTAGCTTGCATGGAGTGTGTCTTGTTTCCAGTTGTTTCTGTAGCAGTTTGTTCTGTTTCACATCATCTCATCAGCCTCCTTTGGCCCAGATCCCAAAGCTCAGCCTTTAAACCCCCTTCATCTTTCTATTTTTTTCCTTTTTATTTTTTTTTTCAGAACAATTAATTTTCAGTCAAAGGAAATCAGGGCAAAACTGTTACAAAATACATTTAAAAACCTGAGGAAATGGCTTAGTTTATGTGTCAGATGTTCTTGGGCATCCTGATAATCCGAGGTGCTTTCAGAAGGCTCTCTTGGCAGCATGCAGCCCACATGATGAGGCTGTTCTGTTAACTGGTGTGTTTCTATTAAAGCATGCAGTGTGCTTGTGCAATCCCAAATGTGAATTCATTTGTTCGAGTCTGCCAAAACACCTCATTTATTTATTTATTTATTTCCTTCCTTCCTGCTTGTTAATTGCTCAGTAAGTCTGTGCTTTTGTGAAAGGATAACACAGCTGTTTGTTTGTTTTGTTTTATTTTGTCTTATCCCATTGATTCTACCCTTGTGCTGCAGCAGACATTAGCTGCACTCTGGTGTGCTTTCTCTGGGATGCTGCAGAAGCATAAGCTGAGATCTGCACCCGAGGTCTGCCTGTACCAGACTTCCACATCCCAGGTTAGCAGATTTGGGCATGGTTACCAGTTCTGTAAGTGGCCAACAAACAGCATAAACAAAAGGCAACCAGCAGTGAGAACCAAAAACTGAAACACACATGACCCCCCCTACCCCCTCCCCTTTTTTTTTTTCCAAATAATTATTTGATCAAAATCAGGCCCAAGAGGCTCAATAGGTCTGTGCTGTCCCACAGTTTTCTCCTAACAATACTAATCAGATTTTAAGTGCCAGGAATAATGTTCTGTTGTATGGTGTTTTCTTGTGTTTTGTTTTGTTTTGTTTTGTGGCATTTTGTTGTGTTTTGTTCTATTTTGTTGTGGTTTCTCTTGTTTTCTTGTGTTCTGTTTTCTTGTGTTTCCTTTCATTGTATTTTATTTTGTTGCATTTTGTTGCGTTTTTTTTGTTTTGTTTTTATTTGATTGGTTTTATTATCTCTTCCTTTCACTTTCTTTTCTTTTCTTTTCTTTTCTTTTCTTTTCTTTTCTTTTCTTTTCTTTTCTTTTCTTTTCTTTTCTTTTCTTTTCTTTTCTTTTCTTTTCTTTTCTTTTCTTTTCTTTTCTTTTCTTTTCTTTTCTTTTCTTTTCTTTTCTTTTCTTTTCTTTTCTTTTCTTTTCTTTTCTTTTCTTTTTCTTTTCTTTTCTTTTCTTTTCTTTTCTTTTCTTTTCTTTTCTTTTCTTTTCTTTTCTTTTCTTTTCTTTTCTTTTCTTTTCTTTTCTTTTCTTTTCTTTTCTTTTCTTTTCTTTTCTCCCTGCTTGTTAGCTCCAGAATTCCCTTGACATGAAAGCACCAAGTCAAAGAATCCCAGAATGCATTGAGCTGGAAGGGACATTTAAAGGTCATCTAGCCCAAGTCCTGTAAGAAGTGAAGTGCACTGAGTAGTAACTTGCTTGTAGAGGTGTAACCAAAGGTGCTCTGTTGGTGACAGCATCACCTGCTAAAGACACTACAAGGCAGAAAGAGGTCTGCATGGCAAGCATTGAACAGAGGGAGATGCTGTCCTGAGGTTTATTTGCTTCTGTACGAAATTTATGATGAGGGTTGGTTGGTTTGGTTGGGCTTTTTTAGGCCAAATCCTGGGAGTTGTACATAACAAAATAAGAACAGAACAAATAGGTTGTGAAGTTTATGAGAACATGAATCTCTAAGTCATAAGGCCTAGTCCTGCGTTCTGTCACCAGAGAAGTCACTGCTTAGGGAAAGCATCTCTCAGTGTGACTCTTCCACCGCTGTTTGGCCATCAGAGATGTCTGATCTGGTTTCTGTGCCCAAGCTAGATCTAGTGTGAGTCTTTTCTGACCATCAGAGATGTCTGATCTGGTTTCTGTGCCCAAGCTAGACTCAGTGTGAGACTTTTTTGACAATCAGAGACATCTGACAGTTTCTGTGTCCAAGCTATCAGAATTAGCCCAAAAACCCATTACACAGAAAACATGCTCTAGGCTTGGTTTAGTCAGAAATGCTTTTGATACCCTTCAACAGCTTGGCTTACATGCTCTCTTTCCACTCAACCTCTGAGAAAGAATGATGAGAATTCATGCTTTCAGGGTGAGAACTGCAAAGCCTTTCCTCTCAGTGAGCAAGAGCAGGGTGTGGGATGAGCAGCCATGTAAGAGCGATTCGTAATCCTCACCTAAGAGGAGTAATGGGGTAGAATCTCCTTCTGTGTTCACCCAGGTTCACACTAAGAAGCCCTGTGACACCTTACAGGGAGTTTCTAATTTGTATCTACAACTCTGATAATTGCTGCTGAACAGCACATCAGGGAAATTGATTTCCTGTTTTGCAGAGGCATTTGCAAGAAGGCTGAGGTAAGACCTAGGGCTCACCTGGTGGAACTCGCTGCTCAACAGCAGTCCTGAGTGCCTCTGAGGAAAGGGAGAGAAACTTGTCTGGGGTGCAATGGCTAAAATCCAGAGCTGTTTTGCAATCATTCTCTTCAAATTTTGAATCTCATCCAGCTTTACCTATTTATTTATTTATTTATTTAAAACTCTCTATTCATTGTTATAACCAGGAGGAGTTTTATCAACCATACAAACCCAAGTGTGATGGTTTGAAACTATCTTTCTAATTTTTCCTTGCAAAGTTCAGAACAGAGAAAGTGAAAGAATGTAAATAAGTCACTATTGGGTGTAAGAAAGCAAAATACTGATTGTTCTAAACACTTCCATTGGATAGATAGAAATGTTTAAGAACTATTACCCAAAACAAAGTAGGCATTCTGCACATTCTGCGTTCGGCAGTGGGGGCAGTTGCTGGGCTGTCTGGCTGCTGTTTCTTCTTCTCTTCTGGCTGAAGATAACACACTGACCTTGGCAGCTAAGTTAACAACTTTCTGCTTAACTAACTCTGCTTCTCTGTCCAGGGGGGTCTGGGGGGGAAGCTCCTGGGAGAGAGAGAGGCCCCTTTGGGAGGGTCCCCTTGGGGGGAAGCAAAGGGAGATCGATTGTGCTTTTTCTGTTGATTGTATATATTTGTGAATGTTGTGAATTTTGTATATTTGTACATATTCATTGCATTTCATTGTAGATTTTAGACTCTGGTTGTAAATACAGCTTTTCATTTGCTTCCAGACTGGGCTAGCCTGGTTATTGTCGGTGGGGGGGAATTTCAGCTCACACCGACACACTTTTTTCTATTTTTGGCGCCCAACGTGGGGCTCGATTGCTTGTGATTTATTTCTGCTCAGATTAGGAAGCAAAATGAAGCTGTTTTGGATTCTGAGTCATTCTATTTCATCTCTTATCGGTGCAATTGTCTACAGATGGGCCATTTCTTGCATGATAGACAAGATTGTGAGATATGTGGCATATAAGTAATTTCTTTGGGTTAAGAACAAGTTACTGAATGTTGGTGAATTCTGTTGTGGTCTTATTGGGCTAAGAAGCTATGGTAACTCAACTATGGATCTGCTAGCAGACACATTTGAGTTTCTTACTCCTCTTACAACTACAGAGGGTCTTTGGAACCAGTGGTACCCTAGATATCTTGTGCTAACCTTAATCTTAATTTTGTTGCTTCTTGGAATAATCATATGGCTACTGATAGCACTCTGTTACCAAGCCTCACTTCACATGTGGCTGTAGTCATGGGCTCAACAACATCCTTTGTGAGTAGTTTAGAGCAATATTTCCCTGTCTCAGTTCTGAATTTGTTGCTTTTCAGCATCCCTGAATGTCCTCTTTTCCTTGTGCTGAGACAGAGGCAATACAAATTCTCCCTGTATCTCCTGTATCATCCTCTGCTTCAAAGACCTTGCTTTTGTTCACGCCCATTTGTTTTCTTGCTGAATTTCCATCCCCTGCAATTTTTCCTCAGATCAGAGTTTTCAAGAAGAGCCAAAATTAGAAAATCAAAATGGTGTCAGAGAGTTGTGGTCAATGGGATGGAGTCCAGTTGGAGACCTGTGTCTAGTGGAGTCCCTCAGGGGTCAGTACTGAGACCAGGACTGTTCAATATATTCATCAATGACCTGGAAGAGGGCACAGAGATCACTGTCAGCAAGGCTTCTGCTGGCACCAAACTGGGAGCAGTGGCTGACACAGGAGGGTTGTGCTGCCCTTCAGCCAGACCTGGACAGGCTGAGAGTTGGGCAGGGAGAAATGGAATGAAATTCACCAAGGGCAAGGAGAGACTCTTGCACCTGGGAAAGAGCAACCCCAGGTTGGGGACTGAGCTGTTGGAGAGCAGTGAAGAGGAAAAGGACCTGGGGGTCCTGGTGGATGGAAGGTTGAGCATGAGCCAGCAATGTGCTCTTGTGGCCAAGAAGGCCAAGGGCATCCTGGGGTGGATTAGAAGGACTGTGGTTAGCAGATTGAGAGAGCTTCTCCTGACCTTCTACTCTGCCCTGGTGAGGCCACATCTGGAATATTGTGTCCAGTTCTGGGCCACTAAGTTCAAAAAGGACCTCAGGGAACTGTTTGAGAGAGTCCATCACAGAGCCACAAAGATGATTAGAGGAGTGGAACATCTTCCATATGAGGGGAGGCTGAGGGAGCTGAGGAGAGGAGGACCCTGAGGATGACCTCATTGCTGTTGATAAAGATGTGCAGGGTGAGTGCCCAGAGGCTGGAGCCAGGTTCTGCTGGGTGATGCCCAATGACAGCACAAGGGGCAGTGGTGGAATCTGAAGCATAGGAAGTTCCATGGAAACAGGAAGAAATTTTTTTCCCTGTGAGGGTGACAGAGCCCTGGAACAGGCTGTCCAGGGTGGTTGTGGAGCCTCCCTCTCTGGAGATATTCCAAACCCACCTGGATGTGTTCCTGTGTGACGATCTGTAGGTGCTCCTGCTCCAGCAGGGGGGTTGGACTGGATGAGCTTTCAAGTTCCCTTCCAGGCCCTAAAATTCTGTGATTCTGTGAAGTTATTCCCTGTGCTTCCAGGAGCCACCATCCCTGCCTGCCTTTTTCTGAAACCCAGATATCTGGCAGCCTTTCCTGCTGCCCTCTAACTCACATCCATGGGCAGCATGAGAAGAAGGTGGTGGCATACCTGAGCACATATGTCTTCCCCTCCAGGTTCTGTACTTTTCTCCCTTCCTCTCTTCCCTCTCTTCCCCTTCCTCTCTTCTCAGTGACGGCCCCCTGCACCTATATTGAATTTGACCAGTTACTATTTTTGACAAAAGAATATATAAGCAGAAAATAAAAAAGAGGTAGCTTATTTGCAATTTTCACAGTGGGAAATTCTTTGCTGAAACTTTGGGAACTGATCCTCTCAACTATTCAAAGATTTTTTCTGATTTTTCTGATGTTCCTCTCACCTGTATTACATTCACTGGATATTGAAGCAGGTCTTTTGTTAGAAGGGAGTCATATGAAATACAAATCATCAGATTAAAAGGCTTTCCTTAGCAGCTGCTGGGGAGATTATTAATGTAACAGAGGGGAGGAAAAAAAGAGTTGGTGATCAGCTAAATCTCAAATCCTCACTTGCAATGCCAAGTGGATTTGGTTTGGGACACACTAATCCAGGACCACAGGATCCCAGGATGTTAGGGGTTGGAAGGGACGTCCAAAGATCATTAAGTCCAACCCCCTGCCAGAGCAGGAAGATAGAATCCAGGACAGGTCACACAGAAACACATCCAGACAAGGCTGGAAAGTCTCCAGAGAAGGAGACTCCACAACTTCTCTGTGCAGCCTGTTCCAAGGCTCTGTGATTCTCACAGTGAAGAAGTTCCTCCTCATGTTGAGGTGGAATGTCCTGTGCTGGAGTTTATATCCACTGCCCCTTGTCTTATCACAGGATGCAACTCAGCAGAGACTGTCTGCTCCCTCTTGACCCTCAGTCCTCATATATTTATACGCATTCATCAGATCCCCTCTCAGTCTTCTCTTCTCCAGGCTCAACACCCCCAGGGCTCTCAGCTTCTCCTCATAGGGCAGTGCTCCAATCCCTTCAGCATCCTTGGAGCCCTCCCTTGCACTCTCTCCACCAGATCCCTGTCCCTCTTGAACTGGTGAGCCCAGAACTGGATGCAATATTCCAGGTGAGGTCTCAGCAGGGCAGAGGAGAGGGGGAGGAGAAGCTCCCTGGATCTGCTGGACACACTCCTCTCAATGCACCCCAGGCTCCCATTGGCCTTCTTGGCCACCAGGGCACATTGCTGTCCCATGCAGAACTTGTTGTCCACCAGCACTCCCAGGTCCTTCTCCACAGGGTTGCTCTCCAGCAGATCCCCTCCCAGCCTGTCCTGCTGCAGTTTATTCTTCCTTCCCAGGTTCAGGACTCTGCACTTCTCCTTGTTGAACCTCATTAGGTTCCTCTCTGCCCAGCTCTCAGTCTGTGCAAGCCTCTGAATGGCTGCACAGCCTTCAGGTGTCTCATCCAAGCCTCCCTGTGTGGTATTGTCAGCAACCTTGCTGAGCAGACTCTGTCTGTCTCTCTGTCTGTCCCTTCATCAATATCATTGATGAAAATGTTGAACAGGACTGGACCCAGCACTGATCCCTGGGGGACTCCACTAGTCACAGCTCTCCAACTGGACTTGGCACCATGGACCACCCAGACTTCCCTCTTTTCAGCAGGTAGATTCTGAAGCAATTAATGCAGTGCTGGAGTTTCCTTTGTTTATGAGGCAAAGCTAATTAATTGTCAAGCACCCTGTTGAATGGTAAAAAACCCTTTTTGGTTGATGGAGAAACCTCTAGCAAACTTGATGAAAATGGCACTCATCTTTTTTGTGGTCATCAGATCCACAGATGACTAACTTAGGACAAAGAATGTCAGCCTTTAGTGTTCATCTCAACTATTCCCCTTCAGTTCTGAATGAATCACAGAAACATTCAGGTTGGAAGAGACCCTCAGGATCACCAAGTCCAACCATTAACCCTACTCTACAAGGGTCACCCCTAAACCAGAGCCCCAAGCACCACATCCAAACCACCTTTAAACAGATCCAGGGCTGGTGACTCCATCACCTTCCTGGGCAGCACATTCCAGTGCCTGGAAATGAATGGTACCATCCTGGCTGCTCTGATCCCCTCTCCTGTAATTAATGTGTACTTGCACTGCAAAATTAGCAATAAAGTATGCTGCAATTGCTCAAATATCTGTCAGTGATTGTCCATCATGCCTGCATGGTAACATGCAGTGCTAATATCCAAACACTGGGATGTATTGTTCCAGCTGGAGTCAGCCTTAGGAACAACCATTACAGGCATGCCAATTACAGCAGACAAAATACAGAGATTAAGGAGTGGATTTTAGGATGGGAGCGGGGCAGGGGGGGGTCTGAAATTGAAATTATTCCACCTAATGTCATCTGTGAGAGGACAGCAATATCTCTCCTAACAGCTGAGGAATCAGAAGTGGCCGATTGCTGGCTGCTGAGCTATTCCCCAGTGCCAGGTCTTTTTTGCAGTAATAAGAGGCAGAAGTGCCACTTCCAATTGCAGGCTGTCAGCCTGCAGAGCAGTGTCCTGTGGGTACCGTGAAACACATCCCTCTGCCTCAGCATCCCCTAACCTGTGAGGTAAGGCAGCCCTCACAGGGTGAGGGGATGTTGTCTCTGCCTCCAGAGGGACTGGGATTTCCTGCATGTTAAGGGGGAAACAAGAGCAAACAAACAAACGTTAAAGCCATTGAGAAAGTTACTCTGGGTGTGGTGTCTCACAGTATCACAGAATGTCAGTTTGGAAGGGACCTCAAGAGGTCATCAGGTCCAACCCCCTGCCAGAGCAGCATCACTTAGGGTAGTCTGCAGAGGAATGCATCCACGTGGGTTTGGAAAGTCTCCAGAGAAGGAGACTCCACAACCCCCTGGGGAGCCTGTTCCAGGGCTCTGTCACCCTCACTACAAAGAAGTTTCTCCTCATGTTGAGCTGAAACCTTCTCTGTTCAAGTTTGAACCTGTTGCTCCTTGTCTTATCACTGTGAACCACCAAAAAGAGCTTGGCCCCCTCCACTTGACACCCACCCCTCAGATATTGATAGACATTGATCAGATCCCTCTCAGCCTTCTCTTCTCCAGACTAAACAGCCCCAGGGATCTCAGTCTCTCTTCACAGGGGAGATGCTCAAGTCCCCTAAGCATCCTTGTGGCTCTCCCTTGGACTCTCTCCAGCAGATCTCTGTCTCTCTTGAACTGGGGAGCCCCAAACTGGACACAGGATTGCAGGTGTGGTCTCAGCAGGGCAGAGTAGAGAGATAGAAGAACTTCCCTAGCCCTGCTGGACACCTTTCTTGATACACCCCAGGATGCCATTGGCTCTCTTGGCCACAAGGGCACATTGCTGTCCCATGCAGAACTTGCTGTCCACCAGCACTCCAAGGTCTTTCTCCATGGAGCTGCTTTCCGGGAGGGCAGCCCCTAACCTGTACTGGTGCCTGATATCATTTCTCTCCAGATGTAGGACATTGCACTTGTGTTTGAGGCAGGAAAAAAAAAAACAAAAAACAAAAAAACAAAAAACCCACAACAAAAACAACCAACCAACCAACCAAAAAAACCCCAAATCTTTCAAAAGCTTTTATTTTTTTTTTCTCTCTCGTTTTTTTTATTTCTTCTTTCTCTACAATGCCTTTCAACACAACCACCTCTAGGGTGATAGGACAAGGGGCAATGGATATGAAGTACAGCACAGGTGGTTCCACCTCAACATGAGGAAGAGCAAAGAGGGTTTGAAAGACTTCTGTGGCTTCAGGTCGAAGCTTTCCCCTGTTAGACTCTGTAATTGGTGCCTCCTGCTCTCCAGGGCATGGGCATACCATGAGCACTGCCTTCTGCCAAAAAATAGTTCCAGTACAAACTCATGGAACCAGAAAGGGCACCAAAAAGCTGTATCAAATATAAACAAATCCTCCAAAATGTCAGCTTGTTAGTTAAAGAGCTCAGTTTCACCCTGAAGTTGGTGATGATGTGAGTCCCATCATCATGCCCCTGCTTAACTGCAGAGGGGGTTGGACTACATGACCTTCAGAGGTCACTTCCAACCCAAAACATTCTATAAGGCCTTCTTCACTGTGGGGGTCGCAGAGCACTGGAACAGGCTGTCCAGGGAGGTTGTGGAGTCTCCTTCTCTGGAGACTATCAAAAGCCCATCTGGATGCATTCCTGTGTGACCTGTGCTGGGTTCTATGGCCCTGCTTTGGCAGGGGCGTTAGACTCGATGATCTTCAAAGGTCCCTTCCAACCCCTAACATCCTGGGATCCTGTCATCCTGTAAAGTGGTAAATATGTTTGGCCCCCATTGTTTTTTTCCAAAGCCAAACCAACCAACCAACCAACCAAAGTCTGTATTTATTAAAGGAGCCATAAAGCCGACAGTGAATTATAAAATGCCTAATGCTGTAGAATTTATAGTCAGAGTGTGACTGAACACTTTGCAATAAACTGTGGAATCCATCTTCAAAGGGCCGAAGGCTTGGTTTTACTGTAAGAAATTATACATGCAGTAAAAAAAAAGTAAAAAATAATAATAAAAAAAAATCCTTGTTGAGGGATTTGTTAAAACCAGATCGCGGGTCTCGTCTCAGAGCGAATTTATTTTTGAACCTTCTGAAGCAGACATTGGGAATTTTCTGCATTCTAATGAGTGGGCTAAACCCCCACATCTTTCAAAGCAAGCAGCACTCATAAATTACATTTATGACACGTGAGGTTGCAGACCGCTGTGAGGGGAGCACGGAGTAATGGTGCTAATATGCACTCTAGCTTGATTTCCTCAGTTCCCCACATGCTCTAATTCCACACTACAAATCTTTAAATGGCAGTTATATTTTAATTAATATGATTATGTGCTGCCATTAGCCAAACCCTCCCCCCCTCCTCCCAACACCTCCCCCCACCTCCAAGCACATTCCTCCTGCCAGAGCCTTGAATGCCAGTAAACCATTAACATAAAAGAGCTGTTTGCTTATTAAATTCATCTACACAAACAGGCAAGGGTTGCAATTGTTGATTTGCCATTGAAAGGAAGGCACAGGGGCGAGCTGCACAGTAGCTGGCAGTTGCAATTACCTCATGTAATTAAGTTTAATTTATAAGTCGTCTCATCCCGTGTGTGTGTGTCCCTCCCCCCCCCCCTTCAAATGAGAAAGTAACAATTTTTGTTAATTAACAAGAGCATTTGTAAAGCTCATTAAGTCCATCATTCACCATCTGCCCGGATGGATGGGAGCGTGCGGTTCTATTACTGTGGGACGTGTTGCATATTGTGTACTCGGGCTGTAATCTGTTTGGAAAGCCTAATGATGGAAATGGGAGCCAGGAATGGATGCTGAGCCAGGGCAAGAGGGAAGATCTGCTGTTTTTATTTATCTTTGCAAGCAAGGCAAGTGCTTGGTCATTATCTCCTTGCAGAGGGTTTCATTATTCCCACACGCCGCTCTCCTGCGTCGCCGCGTACCGTCATTCCCCGCCAGCCTGCGGGGTACAAGAGCACTTATCTTTCCTGATGACTGTTGAATCATTTAAAGCAAGTTATTAGTGAAACAATTAAAATGATATTGGTTCACAATTGTATTGATAGCTGCCAGGCATAATGAAACATTCTGAATAGCAGTCGGGGCGGACGGGGCGGGGGGGTGTCTCAGAACGCTGCTCGTCAGAGAGAAGAGAAACCTCTAAAGAAAAACTAAATCACACGAACACATTAATTGTATCGGAACAGTTCATTTAATTGAGAACAAAGGGAAGGTAAAAATCACATTATCAATGTTTTATGAACACGAAGGAAGAGGAAAACGACTCTGTCACTTGTCACGGTACCTTCCATCGGCAATGCGAGTGGGACAGGCTGTGCTCAACTTCCACGGGAGCAGGCCAAACGCATCACCTTGGAACACGTTCTGAAATTTCACGGGGCTGGCAGAAAACGGAAAGGAGTAAGGATCTTTTCACCACCAGAAAGTGACTGTGAGTGAGTGAGTGAGTAAGCAATAAGCAAGTCGCAGTCTGCCGGTCAGCTTCTGTGGTAGTTTCAGGCTGTGCCTAAAAAGATTTTTTCCACAGATCATGAACAGGAAGTGGTAGAATGTAAATAAATCACTATTGGGTGTAAAAACGAAAATAATGATCAGTTCTGAACAATCCCATTGGATAGATAAGTGATATAAAACATAGCTCTGTAAACTATCTCTCTTTTCAGCTTCCTCGTTCTGGCTGGTGCTTCTGCTGGCTCTTTGCTGACCTTGGCTGCATTGCTTTGTTTTGGCTAAGTACTAACAAAACAACTCCCTGCCTTTCTCTCCTCCATTGTGTACAAGAGAGCCAATGGGATCCAGGGATGTATCAAGAAAGGTGTGTCCAGCAGGTCGAGGGAAGTTCTTCTTCCTCTCTGCTCTGCCTTGCTGAGACCACACCTGCAATACTGTGTCCAGTCTGGGGCTTCCCAGTTCAAGAGAGACAGACACCTGCTGGAGAGAGTCCAAGGGAGAGCCACGAAGATGACTTGATCATCTCCCCTATGAAGAGAGACTGAGATCCCTGGGGCTGTTTATTCTTGAGAAGAGTGAGAGGGGATCTGATCAATGTCCATAAATATGAGAGGGGTGGGTGTCAAGTGGAGGGGGCCAAGCTCTTTTTGGTGGTTCACAGTGATAAGACAAGGAATAGGTTCAAACTTGAACATAGAAGATTTCAGCTCATTTCAACATGAGGAGAAACTTCTTTAGAGTGAGTGTGACAGAGCCCTGGAACAGGCTCTCCAGGGGCGTTGTGGAATCTCCTTCTCTGGAGACTTTCAAAACCCACCTGGCTGCATTCCTCTGCAGTCTACCCTAAGTGATGCTGCTCTGGCAGGGGGTTGGACTGGATGATCTTTTGAGGTCCCTCCCAACCTCTGATATACTGTGAGACTGTGACACAGCACACGCTGTTCCCTCTGATTTCCTCAGGAAGACTGTGATTCACGTTGTGGAATTGTCTTGCTCCTAAGAAAGGGACAGTTAATACTTCTGCTTTAATACTAGGCATATGGGCCTGAGCCGGTGCTCCCTTGTAGCTGCTGGAGAAGCTCAGAGCAGATGATTCTCCTGGATACAAAAAGCCTTAATGTGGTTGCAAATGACTGTGATTTAAAGCCTCTTACCCTGCCCTGTGTTATAAAAGGTCTCTGCATCAAGGGGAATTGGGCTCACTGAGCTGATTGAGCACTGGATACATTTATCTTAATCCCACCCTCCATCACCACTGGGCGAGGCAGAGAGGGGGTTGCTATTCACACCCGGGTACTGGGCAGCTCTCTGGCTTTCTCCTAGGCTGACGAGGAGGATGATCAGAGTATAGGAGTTGGCTATCATTCTCTTTCTGAAACAGCATTTGGTAGGAAATCGTAGAAAATCTGGTGACCATGAAGAAAAGTCTCCCAGCTAAAACTAAGTTCAAGTTTTAACCTCTCCTTATTTCCTTTTTTTTCCTTTCAAAGATTCCTGGTGTGCTGCAGAGAGATGGAACAGCTGCCTCTGCTCCAGCTTCCAGGCTGAACTCTGATGGTTTAGTAACCAAGTCCTGTGTATGACATTTTTCTTACTTGGCCTTGAAAGGTTTTAAATTAGACATAGCTAAAGTATGGATCAAACTGTTCTAAAGCAGATCTGACAGTTCCTTCAGTTCACTAATTACTGCACGACACACAGCTGCTTCCTGCCTAGCACTGTTCAATGGATGCTGTTTACAAATGGAAGGGAGCTGAGAGTGCTTCAGGAACTAGTTAGGTTGGAAAATCAGAAACTATTGCACAGAACCTCTTCTCTTCTCTTCTCTTCTCTTCTCTTCTCTTCTCTTCTCTTCTCTTCTCTTTTCTCTTCTCTTCTCTTCTCTTCTCTTCTCTTCTCTTCTCTTCTCTTCTCTTCTCTTCTCTTCTCTTCTCTTCTCTTCTCTTCTCTTCTCTTCTCTTCTCTTCTCTTCTCTTCTCTTCTCTTCTTGCCTCTCCTCCCTTCCCCTTCCATTTTTTTTTTCTGATAATCCTCAATTTCCTCCAATGATGAGGTTTACCTTTGTAATTCCACAGATGGGATTCTCTTTCTATAATTTCCTCCATAGTTTCCCTTCTGCCTTCCTGTCTTGGTGCCTTTGATTGTCCCCACATCTTTTGCAGTCCTCTGCATCAGGTCCTTACTGAGAAATGAGATGAAGGATTTATTTTCTTTCCTTTTGATTCTCCTGTGGGCTTTTGGAAACCCTTCCTCTTTCCTGCAAGCCATGGATATCACACTTTCCATTTTTTCCTTCTTCAGGTTCACAGTGAGGAAGAACAATTTGTTCTTTGTTTTACTGTTCTGTATCTGCATGAGTTTAGCTTGGCTCTTAGCAACTCTTTCATGTCTAGATATAAACAGAAGGCTTGTTTGCCATTCCCTGGAGGCTCTCTGGGGTTCTGTATATTTTTTCCTGGTGTGGTTATTCCTTCAAAGGTGTCAGAAGCTCCTTCCTGGAAATGTTCCCCCCCTGCAGTCTGATCTATTACATTTGAAGACTTTCCAGACTTCTTAAATATTTAAGTCTCACTGCTCCTAGGTGTAATGACCTCTCTAACTATTTCCCTTCATTTAGTTTGACTTGTGGAATCAAGAGTCTTAGCAGCTTACTATTTCCTTTTTCCTTCTTCTCCTAGTTCCTCTACTGAAATGAAACCCCAGGTGTCCTTGAGCACTCCCCATCACAGCAAATGTCTCACCACCTCACAGCACAGTTTTGATTCTGCATCTTTCCCTGCCACATAGCTGAGCATTAGCTGGCAGCAATTTCCAGTCCCACTGGTCTATTCCAGAAACAATTCAGATTTGCTTCTGAGTCCTCTTCTTTTAAAACCCAGAGGCTGAGCCATCAGCTCTGGCAAACCTTGAGCATAAATGTGTGGTGGTGTCCTGAGATACTTCACGTTCTTCAGAGCAGCTTGCATGGTGATGTGGTTTGCATTGGTGATTAAATCAATGTTGATAACACGCCAGTGTTTTGCCTGTGGCTGACCAAAGTATGCACAGCATAAAGACCTTATCCATTTCTCACTCTGTCCCTGAAGTGAATAGGCTGGGTGTGGGCAAGAGGTGGTGAGGGGACACAGGTGAGCTGGCTAAACGTGTCCAGAGAAGGGCCACGAGGATGAGCAGAGGGCTGGAGCTGCTCTGCTCTGGAGCCAGACTGAGAGAGTTGGGGTTGTTCAGTCTGGAGAAGAGGAAGCTCCCAGGAGACCTTCTTGTGGCCTTCCAGTATCTGCAGGAGGCTCCAAGAAAGCTGGGGGGGGACTTTTGAGGGTGTCAGGGAGTGATAGGACTGGGGGGAATGGAGCAAAGCTAGAAATGGGTAGATTCAGATTGCATGTTAGGAAGAGGTTGTTCCCCTTGAGGGTGGTGAGACACTGGAACAGGTTGCCCAGGGAGGTGGTGGAAGCCTCATGCCTGGAGGTTTTTGCAGCCAGGCTGGATGTGGCTGTGAGCAACCTGCTGTAGTGTGAGGTGTCCCTGGCCATGGCAGGGGGCTTGGAATTGGATGATCCCTGAGGTCCCTTCCTACCCTGACAATTCTGTGATTCTATAATTCTATGAAATACACTGCCCTGCTCAGAAATGTAGACTGAGAATTTGGTCTTTGTTCAGAGACTGCCTGGACATGGATCTGCCTGGGATTTTGCATCATTTGCAGTGAGGTTGTGATGGTTTTCTTCCCCTCCCCCCACCCTTTTCCCTGTGCTTACTAAACTGTTGTTATCTCAACTCACCAATTTACTCATTTGTGCTCTTCCTATTCCCTCCCCCATCCCACTGGGGGTGGTGAAGTAGCTGCTGGCCAGGGTCAACCCCCTACAGTTGTTCACTTACAAGAGGTGGGAGACCAATATTTGCTAGCAACTTTCTATGTCTCCTAAGTTCAGAAATGTGGCAGCCCTGTGAGCAGCATTCTGCTGCAACAAGCTTCAAGGGTTCTGTTTTAAACAGGTGTAACAAACTACCACTGATGGATTGTGTCATGAGTGCCCTTTAGCACAGCATCCTCTTACCATGGCACTTGGAATATTTCTGGGACAGGTATCCGAGAGGAAGCTGTCTCCATACCCTTGTCCTGTAGCTTGAGATGATTTTAAACATCTGGGATGTTGAGATTTGGCTGGGAAGAGGAAGCATCCTCTGTTCCAAAGCCTCTGTGGAGGTCTTATGTTACCCACTGTTACAGAAACCTACCACAGTCATTTGGTGCAACTGGAAAGAAATCTTGAACTTAACCACTTCTTGGCAGAATTCAGGAGCTACAGTCTAGCTGAATTACCTCCCAGGCCCAAGCAGCACGAGGTGCTCCCAAAACTGCTCTTTTGCCAGTCTGAAGTTTCTACTGAAGTGGCTGGGTTAGAGGAACCTGAATCCTGTCCTGCTGTGGCTGGACTTTGTGCAGCTGGAGAAAGCCTGTTCCTAACAACTGCTGGGAACAGTTTTTGCTTACATGGGATGCACTCCCAGCCACTGCTTTAACTCCAGTGACCTATTCCCCCCTTTGCTGAAAACTAGCAAAGAACTTGGCAAGTCAGGAAAAAAAAAAAAAAAGAAACAAACAGGTTTCTGGATTTTGGTTGGCAGGCGTGGGAGCTGTGTAGCTACAGAGAGCACAGGAGCTCGGGGCAGGAGAGCAGCTGTGGCTGCTGCAGCACGCTGTGCTTTGCTGCAGCTATCCTGCTGTGAAGGACAGCTGTCCCGAGGCTACCTGCTCCTGCTCACACACACTTCCCTTTCTCTGGCTGAGGCAGGGCTGCCAGGCCACGGCTACCCAGTGGGGCTCCTGCTTCAATTGGAAGTGCTGCTCTCAGAACTGAACAAAGTCCTCCCTCACACACTCGCTGCCTCAAACCTTTTCTCTTGCACCTCCCACCCACTGCCAGGTGAGTTCAGCAGATGAGACGAGCACGCCTGTTTGCAGCAGAGAGAGCCTTTCTTCAAAGCACGTCTTTGTGCATGTTGATTTACCACATGTATGCCCAGCTAACCCTGCTGTAAAAGAACATCCTTAACCTTTGGCTGGGATTTGGAGGACAACAGCAGCCTCTGCTGTTTTGACAGAGTCCCTTTGTTCAGGTGGCTTTCTGGGACCTGCCTTCGGTGTATTAAGCGTCGTGGCGCTTGCTCTCGGGTGTTTAATTCCTGCTGTGCTGAAGTCAGCCTGGCTGGCGCATTATGCATCCCTTTGTACACTACAGGGCATTGTCTGAGCCTGATGGGTAGCAGCTCAGCCAAGATTGATCAAATAATCTTGTCAGGCTGCAACATCTGGGGCTGGGAGCAGCAGTGCTCTCTGCTCAGCTCCTGCAATACCTCACAGGTATCAGACACGAAGCAGAAGAATGTTGTGTTCTCGTTCTGAGGCCCTAGGTTTCCCCTCTTCACAGAATCCCAGCATGGTGGGGGTTGGAAGGCACCTCTGAAGATCATCCAGTCCAACCCCCCTGCCAGAGAAGGATCACCTAGGGAAGGGCACACAGAAATGCATCCAGGAGTGTTTGGAATCTCCTCGAGAAGGAGACTCCACAACCTCTCTGGGCAGCCTGCTCCAGGGCTCCAGCACCGTCATAGTGAAGAACTCTTCCCTTATGCATATGTGGAACCTCCTCTGCTCCAGTTTGTGTCCATGGCTCTGCATCTTGTCACTGGGCACCACTAAGAGTCTGGTCCCATCCTAAAGCGCTGACACTTGTCCTTTAGCTGTCGATGAACACTGAGAAGATCCACCCTCAGCCTCCTCTTCTCCAGGCTAAACAGCCCCAGCCAGTATTGACCTTCTGAAGCCTCCACACACAAGCACCCTGTTTGTGTTGTGATTTCTGCTCACATCAGGCAGAAATAGGATTCTCCAAACACAATACAGCAATAAGGACTGGTTAAGAACTGTGCACACCTACTGACCAGGAGTGCAATCTGCTTCTTGCCTACATGTAAATCCTGTGTGGATGTGGATGATTTGATTTACTTTCCGTATCAAAAGAAATATCTTTCCTAAGGCAATATTAGAATAGTTTTTAATGATAACAGGCTGTGTGGTGATGACTTCTTTTTACATAAATGTAATGATCTCCTTCTCTGGAGACTTTCAAGACCCATCTGGATGCATTCCTGTGCAACCTGCACTGGACTCTATGGTCCTGCTCTGGCAGTGGGGGTTGGACTGGAGGATCCAGTCACTAGTGGTGTTCCCCAGGGATCAGTGTAGGGCCCTATCCTGTTCAATATCTTTGTTGATGATCTGGACAAGGGGATTGAGCCCATCATCAGTAAATTTGCAGATGACACCAAGCTAGGGGCAGGTGTTCATCTGTTAGAGGGTAGGAGGGCTCTGCAGAGGGACCTTGCCAGGCTGGACAGATGGGCAGAGTCCGAGGGCATGAGATTTAACAGGTCTGAGTGCCAGGTTCTACACATTGGCCACAACAACCTTATGCAGTGCTACAGGCTGAGGACAGAGTGGCTGGAGAGCAGCCAGGGAGAAAGGGACCTGGGGGTACTGGGTGGCAACAGCTGAACATGAGTCAGCAGTGTGCCCAGGGGGCCAAGAAGGCCAATGGCATCCTGGCCTGCATCAGGAATAGTGTGGCCAGCAGGAGCAGGGAAGTCATCCTGCCCTGTGCTCAGCACTGGTTAGGCTACACCTTGAGTACTGTGTCCAGTTCTGGGCTCCTCAGTTTAAGAAGGACATTGAGACACCTGAACATGTCCAGAGAAGGGCAACAAGTCTGGGGAGGGGTCTGGAGCACAGCCCTGTGAGGAGAGGCTGAGGGAGTTGGGGGTGTTTAGCCTGGAGAAGAGGAGGCTCAGGGGAGACCTCATTGCTCTCTACAACTACCTGAAGGGAGGTTGTAGCCAGGTGGGGGTTGGTCTCTTCTCCCAGGCAACCAGCACCAGAACAAGAGGACACAGTCTCAAGCTGTGCCAGGGGAGGTTTAGGCTGGATGTGAGGATGAAATTCTTCACAGAAAGAGATTGACCATTGGGATGTGCCCCGGGGAGGTGGTGGAGTCACCATCCCTGGAGGTGTTTAAAACAAGACTGGATGAGGCTGTCAGCACCATGGTTTAGTTGATTAGATGGTGTTGGGTGATAGGTTGGACTTGATGATCTCTGAAATCTTTTCCAAGCTGGTTAATTCTGTGGTTCTGTGATCTCCAGAGGTCCCTTCCAACCCCTAACATCCTGGGGTCCTGTGATCCTGTGATTTTTACCATGGGCTCTCCTGTTTGAAACCTATGGAAACCCAAATGGGGGTTAGGTGGGCAGCAGCCTCCCCACCCCAGATGCAGGTGGCTGTGGGTTTTTGGATATCCTTCCCGCGCCGCACCGATCCCATCTGCTGCAGAGCGGTGGCAGGTTGAAGGAGGAATAACACTGAAGGATTATTGCCTTGAATCACCAATGCACAACTTTGTAGGCTCAGTTTCAGTTTATCTTGTTAAAGATAGTCCCAGTTAGTATTCAGATATCCTTCTTACATTTTCCAGGGTCTCTTGGCCTTATTAATTCAAATCTTACTTTCAATGTATGCATGTAGCCAAGATAATTATTAGAAGGAGAGATCAAAGCAAGCATATTATAGTCCTATTCCATTTTCTGCTGATGTGAGTGATCTGCCTCTTCTTTGATGTTGTATGCTTCTACAGTGAAAGTACAGAGGATAAAAATACTACACCATGTAATCTGGCATTTATCCCATGAGAGCAGAATTCCAAATTGTGACACATGTCAAGAAGTTAAAAAAAAAAAAATCCAAACCTAACAAAAAAAAAAAAAAAGAACTTAAAAGGGTCCTATGCTTTATACAGTGACACACTCTGCATTTAAACACCATCAGACATCATTTCCCATTACAAATTTAGTCCCCTAGATAAAATTCAAAGAATTTCTCTAACTTTAGTCAAAGAAAATGACAGCAATGCTTAGGAAATAGCTGCTGTATTTACTACACCAAGACTGCAGCTTAGCTTCATGCAAACCACTTGGTGGGTTTTCTGTTTTGTTTTGTTTTGTTTTTTTTTTAATATATATATATCTATCCTTAGAAAGGCAAAGAGAAGACAAAAATTCACATCTTTGTGCAAGCACAGCTGCAGCTCCTGTGCTATTTGGTCTCATCCCCAGCAGTCTGTTTACTCAGACTGGGTTTTGCCATGCTCTGGAAAGCAGCTGTGATCACAGGTGCTGAATCCAGTGCTGGTGCAGGATTCGTTGGCGGAGCGAGGGAGCAGGATTTGTCCTTTATTATTGTGTGTTTCAGAGGTAATTGCCCCACATTTCTTGTCAGGATTCTGTCATATTGACACGTATATTGGAAGCTGAGCTCATCATCTTTCTGCCTTTGTAACATAACACTTGATTATATCAGATTGCAGAGAGCAGGAGGGCTGTCAGTTCTAGCAGTGCTGCACTTGGCCTTCTTGGGCTTATTGCACATGTCAGAAGTCTGTAGACAGCTTGAGAACTTTTCCTTCACTATTGAAATCAGGGAAAATTTTGTTGCTACTTCCAGTGACTATACAGATCTGAGACAGTAATGCCTGCTTCAGTGTGACTAGAAGATGAAGCTAGCCAAAAGGACTCATAGAATCACTTCGGCTGGAAAAATTACCTCAGATTATCAAGTCCAGCTGTCAACCCAACACCACCACAGCCTCTAAACTGTGTCCCAGAGTGCCATGTCCACATGTCTTTTGAACACCTCCCAGCTGTGTGGTGCAGATGACTCGCTGGAGGAAAGGGATCCATCCAGAGGGACCTGGACAGGCTGCAGAGCTGAGCCCAGGCCAAACTTCATGAAGTTCAGCAAGACCAAGTGCAAGATCCTGTAGCTGGGTGGGGGCAATCCCAGGCACTGATATAGGCTGGGAAGGGACTGGCTTGAGAAGAGCCCTTGGGGGTGCTGGTGGATGAGAAGCTCAACAGGAGCCAGCAGTGAGCACTTGCAGTCCAGAGAGCCAAGCAGAGCCTGGGCTGCAGCAAGAGAAGTGTGGCCAGCAGGGCCAGGGAGGGGATTCTCCCCCTCTGCTCCACTCTGGGGAGACCTCACCTGGAGCTCTGTGTCCAGTTCTGGAGCCCCTAGTACAGGAAAGATCTGGAGGGGCCTGGACTGTGTCCAGAGAAGGGCCATGAGGATGATCAGAGGGCTGGAGCTACTCTGATATGGAGACAGATTGAGAGAGTTAGGGCTGTTCTGGACATTAGGAAAAAAATTTTCCCAGCAAGAGTGGTCAGGCATTGGAATGTGCTGCCCAGGGAGGTGGTTGAGTCACCAACCCTGCATGTATTTAAAAGTCATTTAGATGTGGTGTTTGGGAATATGGTTTAGGGGTGAACTTTGTAGAGTAGGGTTAAAGGTTGGACTTGGTGATCCTGAGGGGTTTTTCCAACCTGGATATTTCTGTGATTCTGTGATTCTGTTCAGTCTGGAGAAAAGAAGTCTCCAGGGAGACCTTATTGTGGCCTTCCAGTATCTGAAGAGGGCTCCAAGAAAGCTGGGGAGGGACTTTTGAGGGTGTCAGGGAGTGATAGGATTGGGAAGAATGGAGCAAAACTAGAAGTAGAGAGATTCAGATTGGATGTTAGGAAGAAGTTCTTCCCCATGAGGGTGGTGAGACACTGGCACAGGTTGCCCAGGGAGGTGGTGGAAGCCTCATCCCTGGAGGCTTTTGCAGGCAGGCTGGATGCGACTCTGAGCAATCTGATATAGTGTGAGGTGTCCCTGCCCATGGCAGAAGGGTTGGAACTGGATGATCCTTGAGGTCCCTTCCAACCCTGACAATTCTATGATTCTAATGATGGTGATTCCCTGGACAGCCTGTTCCAATGCATGGGCAGTGGTCACACAGACACACAGAATGGCAGGGGCTGGAAGGGACATCTGAAGGTCATCAAGTCCAATCCATATGCCTATTTCATTGCTTGCAGGAAGAAGCAGGCCAAATAGGAGCTTCCCATCTTCTTTTCCTTTTATCCCCCCACATGCTTATCATTGTAATTCATGCCAAACAGATTCCTTATGACATCTGAAGAGCATGCTTAATTTCTTCTCACCTTTTACCCACCTTTTCTCGTGTTTGAAACATTTGTGGAGCAGAACCAAAACTGTCAAACATTCCTAAAAAGCTGCCCAGAAAAGACAACTGCAGCCAGGAAGAGCACCAGATCCCACAGTTTAATCTCTGCAGTTATGAGACAGTTGTGCCCTTTAGATAAACTAAAAAGCCAGGATATGGAAACTCAACTCCAAAGTACTCTTCTTGCAGTCATTGCTATGAGTCTCCTAGTTCCTTTACCTGACCATTCACAAATTGCCTGGTTCCTTACTTTCTACCAATGTTTCTAGGGGTTGCTGGACTTTTTCCCCTAGTAAGTGAGGAAATGGCCTTGTGTGTTACTTTCTGCAATGTGGAGCTATGCATGTAGACAGAGGGGTCAGATCCCAGCTCTGTAAAGCTGACCTAGTTCAAAGTTTCCCTGGACCAGACATCCAAAGGCAAATGTCACTAGATTTACAGTCTGGGATCCTCGTAAAGTCACACCTAGGAGGACAGGAGTGCAAGAAACATTCCCTTTCATCTGTGTCTGCCTTGAAGATTACTCCACATTCTCTGGCTGTCATCTGGCACCAGGGGTACATGCTCCTGCCACATCCAGGCTTGATTACTGCAAATCACAGAACTTAGGAATGAGGCTTGCTCCCACTGAATTTAGAGTCCAGATGTGCTTCTGAAGAGTTCATGGTGATTTGCTATTAGAATGATTGTCAGGTGGAAAGTAGACTTTCTCCAGAGTGAACATTCTCCCTGCAATGCCTCTGGTTCAGTTTGTTTCAGGTTTCTTTCAGAAGTCAATTTCCAGGGTCCTCCATGTGTTAGTAAGGTGTCAGTCTGGCTGCTCCAGCTGTGGCTCATAGGTTCTGTGTTCCCTAAAAGTCTGCTGCACAGAAAGATGCTGAGACCTAAGTCATTGTTCCATGAAACAGTCAGTAATTTGCTGGAGGGAAGGAAACAGAGGCATCAGAGTATACAGAGGCATCAGAGTATACAGAGACATTGGAAAATATGTTGGAAATACATTCCTGGAATGATGGAATCACAGAATGCTGGGGGTCCAGGACATGGCCAGGACCTCTGAAGGCCATGAAGCCCTACCTCACTGCTAAAGCAGGGTCACCTAGAACAGATTGCCCAGGATCACAATGTCCAGGAGGGTTTGGATTCTCTTCAGAGAAGGAGACTCCACAACCTCTCTGGCAGCCTTCTCCAGGGCTCTAGCACCCTCACAAGCAGAGAATTTTCTCCTTCAGTTCAAGTGAAACTTCCTGGGTTCTGGTTTGCACCAACAGCCCTTGTCCCTGGCTGCTGTGTATAGACACTGCTACAATCTGAGGCAGGAGTTGTTGGGATTTTCCTGAAAATGTGGGGGTTTCCATGCAATAGGTCGTGCAGCTCCTGTCTGGCTCTGCCTATGGTTTGGCAAAACTCTTGTGGATTTGGATGGGACTGTCCAGGGAGTTTGTCAAGTGAAGGTTCCCTAGGCAGAGAGCAAGGAGCACAGGCAGCACCTGTGTTCAGCTGCTGTGAAGTCTCAGCAGGGCTCTTTGCTCCCTCTGTCTTGACTGTGGAGAAGCCAGCCAAGTGAAAGTGAGAAGTTCTTGGCTGTAGTTCCCAGACTGTTTTTCAATCCCCTGATGCTATGCTGTATTTTCCCTTTCATCTACAGAATGTCTTGCATCCTTCAGTGTGGGTGTTCCAGCAAGCCACCTTGTACAAAACCATGTTCTGCTGCTCGAGGAAAGGTCCTTCTGTAATGAGCAGAGTCAAAAAGCAGAAGTGACAGAAATGCATTTATTGGTCCCTCTTCAAACTTCCGCTTGGAGAGAAAGGAGAATTTGTGTTATCCATGTGGTGAGAAGTGGATTTTTCTTTTTCTTGAGGTACTGACTTGATACCTGAAGCCAAACCACAGTGCTCTTACAGCGTCACATTCCAGCAGCAAGGCAAATGTCCTTTTCAGTGCTGAAGACCTGCACATGAGCAGCTTGATTACCAAGGGAAGAGCTGGGGTGATGAGAAATAAATTTCACAGGTGGTAGATGGTTATCTAGGAAATGCTGTGTGCCAAGAACCTTGAGGGGCAGTAAGGATATGTAATGCCCCCAACATGAGAGGGACATGGAACTGCTGGAGCAGGTCCAGAGGAGGCCACGAAGGTGATCAGAGGGCTGGAGACTTTCACCTGTGGAGACAGGCTAAGGGAGAGTTGAGGCTGTTCAGCCTGGAGAAGAGAAGGCTCTGAGGAGACCTTAGAGCAGCCTTCCAGTACCTGAAGAGGGCTACAGCAAAGCTGGGGAGGGATTTTTGACAAGGGCTTGGAGTGCCAGGATGAGGGGCAGTGACTTTGAGCTGGAAGAGGGGAAATTGAGACTGGAGATTAGGAAGAAATTCTTGACAGTGAGGGTGGTGAGACACTGGAACAGGTTGCCCAGGGAGGTCATGGATGTCCCCTCTGTGGAGGTGTTCAAGGCCAGGCTGGATGAGGTCTGGAGCAATCTGGGCTAGTGGGAGGTGTCCCTGACAATGGCAGGGGGTTGGGACTAGATAATCTTTAAGGTGCCTTCCAACCTAACCCATTTAAACAACTAGTTGCCTGCTTCAGTTGTTCAGTTAAGGAGAAACATCTCCAACCCCCCTGTTTGACTGGTAAGCATCTGCACAGCTTATAACCTCACCTTGAGTGGCAACTACTGGAGAGAGTCCAATGGAGGGCCACAAAGATGCTAAGGAGACTGGGTCATCTCTCTCACAAGGAGAGGCTGAGAGACCTGGAGCTCTTTAAGCCTGACTGAGAGGGGATCTTCTCAGTGCTGATCAGTATCAAAAGGGTCAGGGGGTGATGAGAAATCAATGTCCCCAGTGAGGGACATCCCCAGTGAGGATAGGGCTGGGCTCTTTTTCATTGGTGGCCAGGGATAGGACAAAGGGCAGTGGGTATGAACTAGAACCCGGGAGGTTTCACTTGAACTTGAGAAAATTCTTTGCTGTGATGGTGCTGGAGCCCTGGAGCAGGCTGCCCAGAGAATTTGTGGAGTGTCCTCTGGAGACTTTCAAAACCTGCCTGGATGACAAGCTGCTCTGGGTGGATCTGCATTAACAAAGGGGTTGGACTAGATGATCTCCAGAGGTCCCTTCCAACCCCTACCATTCTGTGGTTCCATGAGCCCTACTCTCTGGCAGGCACCCAGATTCTGTAGTCCTGTCAGGGCATGTAGCTCACAATGGTGCTCTACAGGACTCTGAGAGGCTGAAAGAAGGGCACAGTGTTCACATGCAGGGCATTACAGTGCCAGGGTGTACCTGGCTAACTACTACTCGGGTTTGCATCTAAAGTTGCAGGCTGCCAGATATTTAGAGGACCTGCAATGTCCTTAATTCTGTCACTAGACAGAAATGGGGAGGCTGGATGGCAGGAGATGAGGTGTGGAGAGGAATCAGCTGTGTTCTCACAAAAATAGATTCATATTGGATGTTATGAAGAAATTTTCCCCCATGAGGGTGGTGAGACACTGGCACAGGTTGCCCAGGGAGGTGGTGGAAGACTCATCCCTGGAAGTTTTTGCAGCCAGGCTGGATGTGGCTGTGAGCAACCTGCTGTAGTGTGAGGTGTCCCTGCCCATGGCAGGGGCGTTGGAACTGGATGATCCTTGAGGCCCTTTCCAACCCTAACAGTTCTATGATTCAAACTCTGTATCCCTGACTTTTGGTGAGCTACCGCAATGGTGCATAAAGCTTTCATGAGGCAGCCTGGGGCCAGGCAGCTAAGTGGTCCCTTCTGTATTCACAGACAAACAGTTGCACAGGATATTAAGAATTGCAATAATAGAAAAAGAGCTATAAAATACCATCCTGATTTCCCTTTTATTTTTATAGCTCAGTGTCTCCCTTGGCTTAATTTTCTTTTTTTTTTTTTTTTTTTTTTGAAACAACATAAGAGTCAGTAAAATATGCCAGACATGAATGGACTCTGTGAGGTGTCCCTGCCCATGGAACTACATGATCCTTGAGGTTCCTTCCAACCCTGACAATTCTATGATTTTATGATTTTATGACTCTATGATTCTATGACTCTATGATTCATTGACTCTATGAGTCTATGATTCTATGACTCTATGATTCTATGACTCTATGACTATGATTCTATGATTCTATGACTCTATTATTCTATGACTCTATGACTATGATTCTATGATTCTATGACTCTATTTTTCTATGACTCTATGACTATGATTCTGTGATTCTATGACTCTTATTCTATGACTCTATGACTATGATTCTATGATTCTATGACTCTATTATTCTATGACTCTATGACTTTATGAGTATGATTCTATGACTCTATGACTCTATTATTCTATGACTCTGACTCTATGATTCTATAACTCTATGACTATGATTCTATGATTCTATGACTCTTGAATTCTATGATTCTATGACTCTCTGATTCTGTGACTATGATTTTATGATTCTATGATTCTATGACTCTCTGATTCTACGACTCTGTGATTCTATGTTTCTCTGATTCCATGATTCTGTGACTCTATGACTTTATGACTCTGATTTTATGACTATGATTCTGTGATGCTATGACTCTGTGATTCTATGTTTCTATGATTCCATGATTCTATGGCTCTATGACTCTCTGATTCTATGATGCTAAGACTCTCTGATTCTATGACTCTATGACTCTCTGACTCTCTGATTCTATTATTCTATGATTCTATGACTCTATGCCTCTCTGATTCTATGACTCTATGACTCTGATTCTATGACTCTATGAATCTATGACTGGAGGGATCCTGGGCCAAACCTGGAAGGTGTTTTCAGACTTTCCATGTTCATCACTTACACTGGAATGAGCTGAAGAGAGAAAGTGTCTGGGTTATACCAACTGCATTCCACATACAGTCCTCCTAGTTATCAATTAATTCAACTTACTCCCTCATCACTTTCCCCCTCCCCCCTTAGTCCTGATGGTTTCCTGACCCAGGCCCAGATGATGCCCTTAGGCAGCGCATCTGATAATTGACACATTTTCTAACCCAGCGTAGTGATGCCCCAGTCGGTGCTCTCAGGCTGTGACTTCAGCTTGTTGGGGGCTGCAGCAGGGACTCCTTTTATCCCTCATACATCAGAACACCCTGACAGCTCTCCCAGGCAGGGGACAAGGCAGATCTCTCCCCCAGGAAAATGTATGCAAACACACCTCCGGAACACTGTGGCGGTTGCTAGGCATCACACTGGTGACATCTTTATGATAAACAAGCTATGCAGAAGAAGGCCCTAATAAAAGAATAACAAATTATTACATCCAGAGGGCAATTTCACAAGATGAACTGGTGTAATAAATTACTGCTGGAGTCAGGATACTCTGCTACCTTTTAAGGTATGTCACAGCAGAGCCTGAACGAACCAGCCCATAAACCCAGAGTGGGTCTCACAGAAAATAACAAACCCACCCTTAACCTTTTTTTTTAATACTCATCATGATACCTGTGAGTGGTGTTTGGCTTGCTGGATGGCAGAAAATAAGGCTGTACATGCAATTCATAGCAAGATGTCTCTCTTCATCATGATTTTCTCCCTGCTGCTGGACGCTCAGTACCACTGCAATCTACATAACATCAAATTGAACAAAAGCCTGTAGCATTTTATTTAGAAAACTATTTTCATACATAAAACATGACAAGGAAAGTGCCAGCAGCCAGATACCTTTCATACTAATTATCAAATATTTTGATTTTTTCCCTGCATTCTCTTTTTTAATACAAAAGAAAAAGAAGAAAATAATCCCTCTGTGTCTCCTTTTCTCCATCTCTCATTTAACTTGCTTTTTCTCCTGACTTCTTTAATTGTCTAAATAGTTCGAATTTGCCCTTCACTACTTTTACCTTTTTAACTTCGAGGTATTCTATAAGTATAAAATAGGAAATCATCACCCTTTTGTTTTAAAAATAGCTTTGTGGGGAAAAGGATCCCTCATCACCATGACACCAAGCTGTGTGGTGCAGCTGACAGGCTGGAAGGAAGGGATTCATCCAGAAAGATCTGGACAGGCTGCAGAGATGAGCCCAGGCCAACCTCAAGAGGTTCAACAAGACCAAGTGCAAGGTCCTGCAGCTGGGTGAGGGCAATCTCAAACACCAGTATAGGCTGGGCAAGGACTGGCTGGAGAGCAGCCCTGAAGAAAAGGGCTTGGAGGTGCTGGTGGATGAGAAGCTCAACAGGAGCCAGCAGTGAGCACTTGCAGCCCAGAGAGCCAAGCAGAGCCTGGGCTGCAGCAAGAGAAGTGTGGCCAGCAGGGCCAGGGAGGGGATTCTCCCCCTCTGCTCCACTCTGGGGAGATCCCACCTGGAGCTCTGTGTCCAGTTCTGGAGCCCCTAGTACAGGAAGGATCTGGAGGTGCTGGAAGGTGTCCAGAGAAGGGCCAGGAGGATGAGCAGAGGGCTGGAGCTGCTCTTCTGTGGAGACAGACTGAGAGAGTTGGGGTTGTGCAGTCTAGAGAAGAGAAGGCTCTGAGGAGACCTTATTGTGGCTTTCCAGTGTCTGAAGGAGGCTCCAAGAAAGCTGGGGAGGGACTTTTGAGGGTGTCAGGGAGTGATAGGACACTGACACTATCTAGAAATGGGGAGATTCAGATTGGATGTTAGGAAGTTGTTCCCCATGAGGGTGGTGAGACACTGGCACAGGTTGCCCAGGGAGGTGGTGGAAGCCTCATGCCTGGAGGTTTTTGCAGCCAGGCTGGATGTGGCTGTGAGCAACCTGCTGTAGTGTGAGGTGTCCCTGCCCATGGCAGGGGGATTGGAACTGGATGATCATTGAGGTCCCTTCCAAGCCTGACAATTCTATGTTTCTGTGATCTGAACTCTAACCCACAGGAGTCAGCTCATGTATTGCCATGTGCTCCTTTTCCACTAACACAGGAGTGAGTCCACATTTGCATTTCATTTGTAAATGAAGAAGACAGATGTTTTCCTGTGGTTATTTCAGTCAAAATTCCAACATTTCCCACAACCCCTAAATGGCAGTGCCTCCATCTGGAATTCAAAGGCCATGGATGCAATTTATCATGAACTCTCCTATGCTACTCCAAGGCAATACCTTAGCACAGCTGTAAGCTGCAGCCCATTTGCAGCTGGTTCTGAGGTCATTTTCTTGCAGCTCCACTAATCTGCTATAAAGTGCTTTCATAACTGATGCCACCGATCTCTTCACTTGCTCTGGATGGGGCACTACCCTGCCTTCAGTCAGAGGTGCTGCTAAATGTTGGTCAGCTCCAGTCCTCAGCCAGTTTTGGATGTCCTTCCCTCTCCTGTGCTAAGGGTCATACTGCAGACTGACATCAACCAGGACCTTCCAAAAGCCCTTCCATAAAGTTGCTCAAAATTCGTTTCTCACTCCCTGTAGGGAAGGAAAATTTTCAGTAGGAACTCAGTACCATGAGCTTCCTTGGTAGCTTAATCTAAAAGCTGGCTTTACACACATACCTGGAGTGCACTGGCTTGGGAGGGCCTTTTAAATGTCATCTAGTCCAACCCTCCTGTGATAAGCAGGGACATTCCTAACTAAATCAGGTTGCTCAGAGGGATGAGGCCTTGAGCAATCTGCTCCAAGTGGAAGGTGTCCCTGCCCATGACAGGAGGTTTGGAAGTGGATGATCTTTAAGGTCCCTTCCAACCCAAACCATTCTAGAATTCTAAGATTTCCCAAACCTCCAGGACAAGGTGTGAAGCACAATAGAGTGAATAATGGATGGTGCAGGGTGGAAGAAATAACCCAGAAGAGGGAGAGGCTGAGCATGGTGCATGTCTTTGAAAGCAGAGGTGCCACTCATTGAGAGGGACAAGGTGAAGGGCTTAAATTAAGCTCTTTTCCTTCAGCAAACAAAAAAAATTATCCTAGTGGGTGGAGGCCATGGAGGAAGTTCAGGAACCAGCAAGCTGGATGCAAGATGACAACACAAGGGCAGGATTGGAAGACTCAGCTAGGGGAAGAGACTAGTCAGGGAAGTGCTAGGGGAGGGGGAGAGGAAGGAGCACAAAGGGCAGAAGACATGACCCACAAAAGACCTCGAAGTGTGGGGATCAGTTTGAACCCATGAACTTCATCAGCTTACAGGTGGATGAATGTAGTGTCTACTCCAGCTGGTCAGAAGGCTGTCAGCCAAATGTGTGCTGCTTGTAGAAAAGTGCAGAGAGCACAGCTCTCTGGCAGGTGAATGTGGAAGTCAACACCCTCCAGAAGCCAGAGGATGAAAGTGTTTCTGGGTGACAGTGGCTTCTCTTTTGGCAAAACTTTAGCAGCTGTTCAGTATTCCTGCATCCAAACAAAGTTTCATTAAAATAATAAAATATGATTAAAACCCAAGCAAACCCAAATGGAAATGTACATATTGCTGTTTCACTGTTACCTAAAGCTATTGCACTGCTTCCTACCTCTCTCTGGAGATTTACAGTAGTCAAGATTCTGATTTTGTGTTTCAGTTCAAGACTGAGCAGTTTTTGAAGACTAAAGAGCTCTTGAGAGAAGGATCATCAGTGCTCCTATTTTTATTACTAATTGAGTGCAAGGCCTTTCTGTATTAAAAACAAGTGGTACTTACAACAAGCAGATTTCACAAGCTACCTTCACAGAGCGTTCTGGTACGACAGAGGGGTCAAAAAAAGGTTCCTCTCACTCAGTCAGATGCAGCAACAACTTCTATACCTGGAGGAGTGCTCAGCATCCATGTGCAAAAATGCTTGTTCTCAGGATTCAGCACTGGGAAGCTCATCTGTCAAAGCAGCACAACAACTAAATCTCACACAAATTTCTTTGTGAGTAACATGAAATCCATTATCACTCTTGAAACACTGCCCTCACAACCCAAACCCAAACTCTAATTTAAAAACTAATAGTTCTTTGGCTACCATGGTTTCAGGGTGTTCAGCATGATGATTGAGCACCAAACCAGTGCTGGATGCTTTTGCACACTGGGACTTGGTGGTGAGGCCTCATCCCTGGAGGTTTTTAGGGTCAGGCTGGATGTGGCTCTGGGCAGCCTGATGTAGTGTGAGGTGTCCCAGCCCATGGCAGGGAGGTTGCAACTGGATGATCCTTGAGGTCCCTTCCAACCCTAACAATTCTATGATTCGATGACTTCCTTGTTTGAAAAGAGAGCCCAGAATAAGCCACTGTCAGGAAGGGAAAAGCAACCAGATGGAGCAGGAAAATGTGATGTGCATGGAGATGTGGCAAATGCAACTTTCTGCTAAATCCACAGTACTGGAACCTGCCTCTGAATAGTTATTTGCACAAGAGCTGTCTCTGAAGGGTAGGAAGAGGTGGATATTCTTCACAATCAGCCTCTATTCAAGGGAAAATTGCCCTGGGGAAGAAAAGGCAGCTCATCAGCAGCTCGCTTATCAGCTCCACAGGCAGATCCTTGCATGCAGAAGCTTCTGTGTCGATGAACCCAGGAGAAGAGGAGGCTCTGGGGAAACCTAATAGTGACCTTCCAGTACCTGAAGGAGGCTACAGGAAGGATGGAGAGAGATTGTTTACAAAGGCCTGCAGTGACAGGATGAGGGGCAATGGCTTCAAACTAGAGAAGAGCAGATTTAGATTGGATGTTGGGAAAAAGTTCTGCACCACAAAGGAAGTGCAACACTGGAACAGGTTGCCCAGGGAGGTGACATTCAAGGTGAGGCTCCACAGGGCTCTGGGCAACCTGATCTAGTTGAGGATGTCCCTGCTGACTGCAGAGGGGGTTGGACTGTATGACCTTTGGAGGTCCCTTCCAATCCAGAACATGATTCCATGAATATGTTTGGAAAGAAGCTGGTCCCTAACCCACAGTAGATGCTTGCAGAGGTGAAACATCATCTGTTCAGCCCAATGCACCCTGCAATTAAACACAATGCAAATGAGAAAGATGAGTTAAGTGGAAGCATTGGATAAACACTGTTTCAGGGCTTCCATTTGCTGTTCATACATCTATTACCATCTCTTCAAGAAAAAAATAAACAAAACAAAACATGAGAAGAAGTCACATCTACTGATTAGGCCATTCTAAACAGGAGAAAGAGGAGTTCCAGCTGAGAGTCACCACTGCAGACATCTCAAAGTGAATCAATAATTACTCATGATCAATGGTATGAAAAGATGGCTACAGATCACACAGATATGTTAGAAACTCATCAAGCCTGACTGTCACCATGACTCCTGATGTCCTCATAACACAGACATTTTTGACATCTTACCTCCATCTTGTCTCTGGAGAAGTCATCTGAGTGTTAGCAGCCATATATGACTAATTCCACATCTGTAACAGAAAACAGGAGTAAATAAAATTTCTCAGCACATGAATAGATGACACCAAAATCTTCACACTCCTGGTAATCTAGGAGCAGCTGGAGCTACACATGACCAGTTACTGACATAAGGTGCTCCTCCTGAAAGGGCATCTCATCACAAATTACTCAAGCCTGCTTTTCTGAGGGGGAGGTAAAGACTCCTCGACACTCTTCAAACAGATCCATTTTGCAGAGGCTACCTCACGGGATCTGAAATTCCCAAAAATTTATACCGAAACTGGTTTAAAAATTAAAAAAAAAAAAAACCAAAAACAAAAAAATCCCCACCAAACAAAGAAACCACAACAAAAACACAAAACAAACAATCAACCAAACAAAAAAACCCCAAACAAACTCCAAACAAAACAAAAACAGAGGTCTGTAAATCTGTCCCTTGGGAATTCTTCCTGCTGTGTGAAGCCTCCTCCCATCTGATCACTTTTATCTGAGGTACTGGTTGCTGTTTTGAAATGAAAACCTGTCTGACACCAGAGACTGTTTGAGGAAATCTGAGTTCATGGTTCTCACTGTTTAAGGTTTTCAGGAAAAAAACCCACAGGACAGAATTGAGATTACACACCCCCTCCCCTTTCCCACCCTCCTTCTCTCCCCTCATGGAAAAGATAGGCAGAGGAAATAAAGGGATAAACAAAAGGGATTGCACAGAATTGGAAGTTAAGAAGGTCTCCCCTCAGCCTCCTCTTCTCCAGATTAAACACCCCCAGTTCCCTCAGCTGCTCCTCCCCAGCCCTGTTCTCCAGACCCTTCCCCAGATTTGTTGCCCTTCTCTGGACCCTCTCTAGCCCCTCAATGTCCTTCTTGGAGTAGGGAGCCCAAAACTGAACCTGGTATTGGAGGTGCAGCCTCACCAGCACTGAGTACCGGGAGACAGTCACTTCCCTACTCCTGCTGGCCACAAAATGTCACACAGCAGTTCCATAATTGCTGAAAGTTTGGAATAAATTTGAGTGGAAAATTTGAGATGTCACAGCTGCTCATTGGGATACTCAGATGTAGCCTAAGGATGGAGTTGGTGCTTCTGTCTTAAAATCATTTCATCCTGTTGAATTTTTGTATGATAGAAAAGAAAACAATCTCCAAATAACTTCATGTGCGCAGTGCAATGCAGAAATCATCCTCAGAGCCTGCTGCTGTGTTCTGAAGCACAACAAAACCACCCAGCAACAACAGGCCTCAAAATAGCTCTGCAAAATCAGCAGCAGCATTCTCCAGCTGGCACGAAAGGAAAGCAGGAACCCAGAGCATCCCTGTGGAAGTGTCTCTGCCTGCCTGCTGGTGGGTTTTATGCAGCGTGTCAGTGAAACAACATGCACAGAATGTGCTGCAAAACTTGTCCTGTGCAGCAAGCAGCAAGAAGGTTCCAATGATATTATTAAAGGCCTTAACAAGTAACCTGGCACAGAAGGAGCTAAGCTCTGGTGGAAAGGGAAGCTGGCAAAGGGTTTTCTCCATCAGGTCTTCTACTTCTGGAATACCCTGAGGAGAGCATCTACTCTCCAGCCATGCTGGGAGCATCAGGGATGGAGTAAAGGGCTGGATGGTCTCCTTCCCTGTGCTGCATGGAAACCCTCTGATAAAAAAGATTTTACATATTGCATCCAGTTTTGGGCTCCCCAGTTCAAGAATGACAAGGGTTTACTGGGGAGAGTCCAACATAGGGCTAGAAAGGATGACTGAGGGATTGGAGTACTGCTCTATGAGGAGAGGCTGAGAGCCCTGGGGCTGTTTAGTGTGGAGAAGAGAAGACTGAAAAGGGATTTAATAAATGTCTATAAATATCTGAGGGCTGGGGGTCAAGAGGGAGGGGACAGGCTCTGCTCAGTTCCACCCTGTGATAGGACAAGAGGTAATGGATGGAAACTCCAGCACAGGAGGTTCCACCTCAACATGAGGAGAAACTTCTTGACTGTGAGGGTCCCATAGCACTGGAGCAGGCTTCCCAGAGAGGTTGTGGAGCCTCCTTCTCTGGAGACTTCCAAGCCTTGTCTGGATGTGTTCCTGTGTGACCTGTGCTTTTGGCAGGGGGGGGTTGAATTTGATCTTTGGAGGTCCCTTCCCCCTAACATCCTGTGATCCAGTGATATCAGTGGCATTTAATCTCCTCATGCCTGTGACAGCATGTGATTGTCCCCCAAACTCATTTTCTGCAGCTTGCATAAGTTCAGATGCATAAAGCTGTCTCTTTTATTTCTTGTTGGCAAGAATTTGAAACTCCTACTCTGGGAGCCAGTGCATTCTATGAAGCCATTCTTTCCTTGCTTTTGTAGCTCTTAGGACAGCTTTTTTTTTCCCCCCTGACAAAGTCAAACATCTAAGTTGCTGTTGTATGGGAATCACTTCTTTTCTGCTGCGCCAGTGCCAGAGCGCATCCCGGCATCGGCCTCGGCACAGCCTGTCGCAACGTAGACAGAGGTTAAACAAGGAGGTTTATTCAGTTCTGCTGGGGAAGAAACACCTTCATTAGCAGCACAGAAGTTGAAAGCTGTCAAAAGGCCCATTTCAAGAATCAGAGTGTCAGTTTGCACAATATTGAACTCAGCAGGTACACAAAGAGTGTCATGCGTGCAATGTGATAGCCAAGTGCAGGGCTTGCTTCCTTCAAGTCTCCTGAAGCAGTTCAGGCTCCAGACCCTTTGAAAATATTGCAGATTGCAGGCAGAAATGTCACAGCTGAGCCAGAGCCTGGCGAAGTGAGCAGTTCAGTAAAGCCAGGCTGTCCTCCAGGGAGCAAGTGTCCCAGGGTGCAAGTGCCATTGTAGTAGCTTCCTCGAGGAACAAAACAAACTGGACTGTTTTTATCTACACTCCATTCTAAGGCTGGCAGTGGAGGACTAGGAGTCCTGGAGTCTCAAAAGCTGTATTTCAATTTAGCAGGCTCTTAGAAACATCTGTGGCAAATGAATTGTAGCCCAGTGGCATTTGCTTTAAATTCGAATTAAATTCCTTTCAGAGCAGATGCAGAATGAAACAATCACCACCTTATCAAGGCTCATCTGAACAGAGGGAGCAACAGAGCAGGTGAAAGGAAAATTAAGAGGAGACTGAAGAAAAAGGGAAAGGAGAAACAGAGGGTTAGAACAAAGTTTAAAGGAAAGGAAGAGGGTGGAAGAAGGGAGGATGGAAGAGGGAGATCTAAGCCTAGAAGAATCCTCAGTAATGTTCCACAGGTTTCATATGAAATTCTTAGCCTCCTGACCTGGTTCAAGATGTCCCTGCTGCTGCAGGGGGGGTTGGACTGGATGACCTTTAAAAGTCCCTTCTAACCCAGTGCATTCTATGATTCCATGACTTGATTTTGACAGGCTGTGACAATCACGCTGACCACTGAACATTCTCTTTGCTGGTCAAGCAATAATATCAAGCAGAACGTTAGTCCTGTTTGTGGCCAGTAGATTGTTTTGGGGGTTGTATTAAAAAAGGAAAAAAAAAAAGATAATTAAAAAATCTCCTGTGAAGCACATTTCACATCAGCGTTGATCAATCTGCAAGTTACTGGAAAGATTCTCAGGGGTACCAATAATCAGCATCTCTCAAAAAGCACTGAGCAGCAAGAAATTGTTCAGGAAGCTTTGTCACCATTCAGGTTTGTTTGGGCATCATGATACCTGGGCCAGCAATGTGCCCTCATAGCCAAGAAAGCCGATGGCATCCTGGGTGCATCAAGGGCTGTGTCCCTTGCAGGTCAAGGAAGGCCGAGGGTGTTTAACCTGGAGAAGAGAAGCCTCAGCACATGTCACATCCAGTGATTGCTCACATTGCTCACCATCCATCTATTTGGATTCCCACCAGCTAAACCATGGCTGCAGCCAAATCAAAGGCCAACTTTTACTACCCTCGGTAGCTGAAGAGTTTGGAGTTGGCCAATAGCAGCTAGTGAGGTTGCTGTCACATTCTCTTCCATCTTTCCTTGTGTTAGAAGTTTATCTTTAATGTCTTTTCCTTTTTATTTTTTAATGGGGAAAGAGGCATCCATAGGATGGAGAGGATGAGATACAGTTGTGGCTGGAGTCATGAACAATTTAATTCAAGTTACGAATGACCTTAATTTAAATCTTTCCAAGGGTGTGATACAATGAAAATGAACTACAGCTTTTAGGTCAGAACTGGGTTTAATTGCTCTTAGAAAAATTCCAATGTAGATGCAACAAAATGTTCATGATACTTTGGGGATATTTTTTTTTAATCAAGATCATCTACTAAGTATTTTTCAGCTATTACAGATCAGCACAGCTCTATAGATTGCAATGAAATGACATAAATTTGAGCTAAAATTGTCACCTCTCTCCTCTTTGAGGAGGTAGCATCTTTTGAAAGGGTAAGATGAAAGGCTTCTCAAAGAACTTCATTTAAAATTAGTGCAAATTCACAGGAGAATCTGGCTGACTGCTCATGAGTGACCAGTCTTGAGCGTTGAGTCTTGAGAAAAGAAGGCTGAGAGGGGATCTGATTAATGTCTATCAATAGCTGAGGGGTGGGTGTCAAGTGGAGGGGGCCAGGCTCTTTTCAGGGGTGCACAGGAATAAGAAAAGGAACAACAGGTACAAACTTGAACATAGAAGGTTTCACCTCAACATGAGAAGAAACTTCTTTACAGTGAGGGTGACAGAGCCCTGGAACAGGCTGCCCAGAGAGGTTGTGGAGTCTCCTTCTCTGGAGACATTCCAATCCCACCTGGATGCATTCCTGTGCAGACCACCCTAAGTGATCCTGCTTTTGGCAGGGGGTTGGACTGGATGATCTCTGGAGGTCCCTTCCAATCTCTAATGTTATATGAGGGACAGGGATCTCCTCCAGTGGAGAGCTATGAGGATGATAAAGGGACTGGAGCACTGCTTGATGAGGAGAGGCTGAGAGCCCTGGGGCTGTTTAGTGTGGAGAGGAGAAGACTGAGAGGGGATTTAATAAATGTCTATAAATATCTGAGGGCTGGGGGCCAAGAGGGAAGGGACAGGCCCTGCTCAGTTCCACCCTGTGGTAGGACAAGGGATGATGGATATAAACTCCAGCACAGGAGGTTCCACCTCAACATGAGGAGAAACTTCTTGACTGTGAGGGTCCCAGAGCATTGGAACAGGCTGCCCAGAGAAGTTGCAGAGTTTCCTTCTCTGGAGACTTTCAAAACCCATCTGGATGTGTTCCTGTGTGACCTGTGCTGGATTCTATGGTCTGGTCCCCCTATGTGGCAGGGGGGTTGGATTAGATGATTTCCGGAGGTCTCTTCCAACCCCTAACATCCTGTGATCCTGTGAACATGTTTTTTAGTAGTAAACTGTGCAAGCATGATGTGGAGACCATGGAAGGAGCATGCAGAGTTCATGTAATACCAACATATCTTTTTCTCACCAAGTGCATTGTATCACCAGAGGGAGACCTGCAAACTGGAACCGCTGGAAGTTCCCAGATATGTCAGTGACATGCACATTTATAGCTCACAATTAAATGAGAAATTATGGATGGAATGCAATTGGAAGTGAAAATCTAAAAAGTCTGCACTGATCTAAGGAGACAGCCTGATGCAAAGCATCATCTCCCAGAGGCCCTTCTGTCCGTGTAGTTTTGAAACACACAATCAGCCAGCTGCCAAACCTGGCTACAAGGAAAAAAAATAACCAACAACAAAACCAAAACCAGCCTATCAAACAACCAAAATCACAAAAAAGCCCACAAAAACAACCTAAGAAAAAAAGGTGTTCTGCATTTTCACTGCATGGCACTTTGCAAAGAAGGAAACAGTCTGGCTGCCATACAGCCAGGCAGAAGGGAGCCAGCTTGCAAGTGATTAAAATAATGAAACTGGAAAGGATTAGCCACATTATCCAAACATGCAGCAATAGGCTAGTCAAACTAATCCCCAGGGAAGAGTTAAAGGGAACAAATGAGCTGATGGACACCAGGTTACTTCTGGGGGAGATAGCTCTGGAGCACCTGCGGCTTGCACTGCCTGCGCCCCTGCGCCGCTCCCCTGGATCCTGCAGTGAGCGGAGGCAAGCCAAGGTGTCTGTGACACTGCTGAACTGCCTTTATGCCACCTTCTGCCTGTCTTATCCCACTTCTGAAAAGCATTACGGTGTTACTGGGCTGACTGATGCCAATGGAACATCCACATCCTGTGGAGCCCTTAATTGCAGGAAAAGAAGGGTAATGATCCAGGTTTTAATGTGACTGTGTCTGTTGTGCCCTGTTGGATGGATTCATTATGCAGTGAGGGAACTTCTCTCTCCCCTCCCCCACCCCCCACCCCCCTCTCCCCAGTTATTTAATTATTTTGGAACTGCAAGAAGTCATCTCAGGGCTAATAATAATGTTTATGCTTGGGAAGAGTAAAATTAGCCCCACAAAATTTTTCTTACATAGAAATTCATCAGAACTCAAGGTTCAGCTCTTGCTCGATTCCTATCCATACAGAAATGTGAGTAATAAACTATTGCTAGACCTATTACCATCAGAACCAGATGAAAACAGGACATGTAGTCAGCATTTCTAGAAGACTTAAAGCAAAGTCCACTGTGGTAACCGAGCCCTTCCAAATTCACATGTGTGATATAACTGGGAATGCAAAACAAGGGCAAGGGATTACTCTGTGTACATGGAAGGATTTAGATGAACAGCAAAACAGAAACCAAGCTGATGTTAATTATCCTTTGGATTATTTCAAGTAGCACCACAGCTATGGGAAAGAGGACTTCTGACTCAGCTGTAGACCTCTATTCAACACAAACCTTGCCTTGAACCAGCTTACATACAACCACCCAGCTCATGAGCCCAAAAGGCCATCTTTATCTCCTCCAAGCCACATGCAGTGGTGTGATGGTTTTAAGACTGTCTTTTAAAGTTTTCTTCACAAAGTTCAAGTAGAGAAAGTGAAAGAATGTAAATAAGTCACTATTGGGTGTAAGAAAGCAAAATAATGATTATTCTAAACACTTCCACTGGAGAGATAGAAATGTTTAAGTACTACTACTCAAAACGAGGTTGGGGAGTTGGGCAGTTCTTGGCTTGTTTGCTTGGCTTCTGTCTGTCTGCTGCTTCTTCTTTTCTGGATGAAGATAACACACTGACCTTGACAAGCTAAGTCTAACAGCCTGTCTGCTTCTTGACTTTCTGCTTTCTGCCAGGGGGGTCTGAGGGGAGTTTTTCTGGCTGGGGAGAGGCCCTTGGGGGAAGCAAAAGGGGCTTGGTTGTGTTTTTCTGTTGATTGTACCTATTTGTGAATGTTGTGAATTGTGTCTATTTGTACATATTCATTACATTTCACCATAGATTGTAGTTTTGCTTGTAAATACAGCTTGCATTTGCTTCCAGACTGAGCTAGCCTGGTTATTGTCAGTGTGGGAGGGGGATTTCAGCTCTCACACTGTTACAAGTGCGTACCCCATTATACGGTTCCGGAGTCCAGAGGGACGTTTTAGGGAACATGGGGTATCAAGTACTGCATTCTAGCATGGCTACCTCAGACCTTTACAGCTCTTTGGAATGCTAGGTAGAGCATGGTTGAGAGGAACATCAGAGTCCTTCAAGTGAATGAGTATGAATTACTCTGCCTACAAACCACCATCAGTTACTGGGCTCTATGCTGACGCTTGAGGGGGCACAGTCCTAGCACATTTTTCTCCCAGCTTAATGAGGACCTGACTATTTCCATTGTCCATATTCAAATCTCACCTTGTTAAAGACCCAATAATCAATTGCCTTCAACAACCTCCTTTGACAATGCTTCCCCCAGGTTAATTGCACGTGCCATTATGCAAAGGGTTTCCTTTCACTTTTTATCAGCTGCTTGATAAAAGTTTTTTTTTGTAACCTTTTCAGGGGAGCTGAATTTGGGAAGAATTTAGCAGGTTCTGAAGGAGTGTAATCATCCATTCCTAACCCAGTGATATATTAGATCATTTATTTGTGGCAAGACAGACATTTCAATAGTGCTTATTGTTTCCCATAATGAAAGGTTTAAATCTTCCTTTAGGTTCCTCTGAAATTTAATTTTTGTTGATGGAGACGAACCAGTTTGTGCAAGATTATATTTTTTTTTTAATGTCAGGGCTGCTGAAATCCCAAACTACTATCTGTACTTTCCACTCCTATTACAAAAAAAAAAAAAAAAAAAAAAAGAAAAAAAGGAGGTGGGGGAAGTCAAGTACAATAGAAGCTTTTCACACACCTCACCTTTAAAAACAATAAATTCCTTCCCTGTAGCAGGATTATTTATTGAGCTGCTATTTAGTCACTGAAAAGGGATTTTGTCATAGCCTTCACATGAGTGTGACAACTGCATGCTATTGTGTTTCTGTATTTGCATTTGGCACAAGTGCACAATGCAAGTGACAAATTGATCTCCTTGGCCAAGTTAACCCCAGAAATGCCCTTTCTGTTGGAAGACCAAGGCTCCAGGAACAGCGTGTTCCAAACCTGGTGTAAATTTCCTTCCCAACCCAGGTGTGGTGGGTTGACATTACCCTTCCCACTGATTTGGAGAAAATAGCCCCAAAGTAAAATTGCCTGACCAGCTCAGTTGGAAAGCAAAGGAAGCTGTATTTATAAGCAAAATTACAATATAGAAATATGGAATGGAATAAATATGTACAAAATATACAATATTTACAGGGATTTACAATTTAGAAAAAACACAAGGACCCTCCTGGAAAAAAACAGGGGGTTACCAACAGCTTCCCCCTCCCTGCTCCCTTCCCCACACAAGGGAAAAGAGAGAGAGAAAAGCAGAGAGTAGCTTGTTAGTACTCAGCCACAACAAAAACACAGCCAAGGCCAGCAACAGCCAAGCAAAAGCTACCAGCTGGTGTCAGCTAAAGCAAAGCGCTGAGAAAGAGAGAGAAATAGTTTATACAACTAACTTTATGTTAGTTCCCAGCCCAGTGGGATTAGTTAGACCTTATCGTTATTTTCCCTTTTACATCCAATGGTAATTTATTTACATTCTACCACTTTTCTACTCAATCTGTGGAAAATTTTCCTAGGCATCAGCCTAAAACTACCACACCAGGTCAAATCAGAGTTTTTTTAGAGTAACTTAATGTAGACAATCCCTATGCTAACAAAACACTTTTGTTGTCAGCACAGAGTGTTTGCATTTCATCCACAATCAGACAGGGACACGTGATGATCAAAGTCTTTCTGCTGTGGTATTGGCTCAGGTCACATTCAGACAATCAAACCTCACAGCTTCCATGGCTCTAACATCATCCTTGCTTCCTGCTGTTCCACTTTGAATCCAGGAAAATCTGTGCTTTCTCTTCTCATCTGCAATGCATTCTGGGGTCATGGACAAAGGCCTGAACTACATTTTCTCTGCGAAAATCAATAATGATTTATGACATCTGACTCCAAAAAGTGCTGGTTCATAAAAGTGATGGACAATGAAGCACTAATCTGCTACAGTGACTCTGGGTTCCAGTCCACCTTTGAGTTTATTTTCCTGCAGGCAAAGCACCTTATGGCAAAATGGCTCCTGGTTCTCTGCAGAAGTGGTTTCCTTCTTCAGGTTCACTGAGTTCATCAGTGAGCTGGCACCTTCACAACCTGTGGTATGAAGAGGAAATCCTTCAGAAAATACTTCTGGAGTATTCAGAATCACAGAAACATTCAGGTTGGGAAAAGAAAATCAGGATCACCAAGTCCAACCATTAACCCTACTCTAGAAACTTCACCCCTAAACCATATCCCCAAGCACCACATACAAACCACCTTTAAACACATCCAGGGTGGTGACTCCACCACCTCCTTGGGCAGCTCATTCCAATGTCTGACCACTCTCGCTGGGAAAAAGTGTTTCCTAATGTCCAGAAAGTGCCACTCATGGCTCAGATCCTGGAAGACAAGGTAGCTTGACTCCAACACTTTCAAAAGAAAACTAATGACACCCAAACTAATCTCATGGTTTGCAGGCACCAACCATGCTTCTTATAAGCACCAGAGGTCTGGCAGAGCTCCATTAGTGGGGTACAGTTGGTGAGGGAGTAGGTGGTTAAGCACATTGCAAACAGCAACATTCTTGTGCCTTCCACTTGAAGGGAGAGTGCTTTGCTCACAGAATACTTTCTGAGAAGCTCCCCATAACATTTCACCACAGTTTTTATGCCCTGGACTGGATTTTGTTCACAACTCAGTGCCGGGGATGAATGAGTCGTTCTTGCCCACAAAGTGAGGAAGACCAGACATACATTCATTGGTTGCCCCCTCCACAAAGCTTACCAGGAGTACTTTGGCCCACAGATCTGTACAGCTGTGTCTGCTTGCAGCCTCGTTATTATTTGCATGTACATGGCCCAGCCTGAGCCCTTGCAGTTGATTTTCCCAGGGCTCCACTCCACCCTCTCCGTGTCCTCTGCCGTTTAATCTTTTCCCCATTTTTACGATGTGATCTATGCAGGGATGAACCAGCTAGCTCTGCACAAATAAATCATGGAATCATAGCATTGTTTCACCTGCAAAAGACTTCTAAATGACATTGAGTCCAACTTTTGACCACACCAAAGTGCCACGTCTGCACATTTTTTTCAGCACTTCCAGGGATAGTGACTCCAGCACCTCCCTGGGCAGCCTGTTCCAATCCCTGACCACTCTTGTTGTAAAGAAATTTTTCCTAATATCCAACCTCAACCTGCCCTGGTGCAACTTGAGGCCATTTCCTCTTGTCCCATCACTAGTTACTAGGGAGAAGAAACCAACACCTGCTTCACTGCAGCCTCCTTTCAGGGTGTTGTAGGGAGCACAGAGGTCTCCCCTCAGCTTCCTCTTCTTCAGACTAAACAGTCCCAGTTCCCTCAGCTGCTCCTCACCAGCCCTGTTTTCCAGACAGTTCACCTTGCATTGAACTGTCATGAAGCATCATTGCCCTTCTCTGGACCCACTCCAGCCCCTCAATGTCCTTCTTAGAGTGAGGTCCCCAAAACTGAACCCATTAATGCAGGTGTGGCTTCACCAGTGCTGAGTACAGGGGCACAATCACTTCCTTGCTCCTGCTGATCACACTGTTGCTGATCCAGGCCAGGATGCTGGGGGCCTTCTTGGCCACTTTGACACATGTTAGCTCCTGTTCAGCTGGCCATCATAATCATTAAGATTGGAAAAGCCCTCTGAGGTCACTGACTGCAACCATTGACCCAACACCATGGCCACTGAACCATGTCCCCAGGTGCCATGGCCACACATTTCTTGAACATCTCCAGGGATGGTAATGCCACCACTTCCCTGTGCAGCCTGTTCCAATGCCTGACCACTCTTGCAGTAAAAATATTTAATCTATTAAAGAATCCATGAAGACAAACACATGGATCAGGGAAGGCTTTCTCAAAGGTGAATTTCTGGGGATGTTGACAACATTTTGCTGAGGTAATGGCTTTCAATTCTTTGCCATACAGTCATAGAATCCTAGAATGGCTCACGTTGGAAAGGACCTCAGGATCCCAGGATATTAGGGGTTGGAAGGGACCTCCAGAGATCATCGAGTCCAACCCCCCTGCCACAGCAGGACCATAGAATCCAGCACAGGTCACACAGGAACACATCCAGATGGGTCTTGAAAGTCTCCAGAGAAGGAAACTCCACAACCTCTCTGGGACCCTCACAGTGAAGAAGTTCCTCCTCATGCTGAGGTGAAACTTCCTGTGATGTAGTTTCCATCCACTGCCCCTTGTCCTATCACAGGGTGCAGGTGAGCAGAGGCTGTCCCCTCCCTCTTGACCCCCAGCCCTCAGATATTGATAGACATTGATCAGATCCCCTCTCAGTCTCCTTCTCTCCAGACTAAACAGCCCCAGGGCTCTCAGCCTCTCCTCACCAGGCAGTGCTCCAGTCCCTTCAGCATCCTTGTAGCCTTCCCTGGGACTCTCTTCAGCAGATCCCTGTCCCTCTTGAACTGGGGTGCCCAGAACTGGATGCAATATTCCAGGCAGGGTCTCACTGGTGCAGAGTAGAGGGAGAGGAGAACCTCCCTCACGCTGCTGACTTCATCCAGCCTGGATCTCCTCTCGTCACTCTGCTGACCACAGCTTCAGCTGAGCATTAGCAGTGGTGACAGCGGTGCTGCTTCAGTTTGCTAACATCACTGTGTTTATTAGGGTCATGTTTTGAAGCTCCAGGCCATGATGCATCAAACAATTAGGAATGACTTTAATTTTCATCATGGTCTTGTTAGTCAAAGACTAAGTCAGATTTTTACACAGCCTGCTGGATGGGATCCTCAGCAGCCACACCAAACAGCCACCCTGGGTTATCTGAGGTGCTCTGAGTGTCTCTCTTCCTATTGCTTGCTAATCTCTTCAGTGTTTTGTTTGCTCCTTTCTCTTCCCTTGCTAAGCTCCATACCCTGGAGCTTACACTGTTTTTTCCTATATCATGACTGGTTCATTGTTTATTTAGCTAGGCTATTGTCTAAGCTATATTAAAATTGTCCTCAGAGACAGGGTGACACCCATAATGCATGTATCCTTATTGCAGCTAGAGGCACAGCACAAAAGCACTGCTAATTTATTACAGCAGACACTGTAACCATTGAGCCCAGTTCAACCTTGACCAGAGGACCCAGGTGGCTTAGCCATGAAAATATGGATCATTTGTATCTACCCATTTTGTATTCACAGTCAATATGCAGCTATTGAGAATATATGGCTGGAGGGATGTAATAGTTATAGGTAGAAATGGATGAGGTGTCTTTAAACGGGAGATTATCTTTGATAGTCACTTTTTTTCCTTTAGGATTAGGTTTTTGCAGGACTATTGTAGTCATTGGGCTGATATTGAAGGGAGCACAAAGGGGAGAATGAGATGAGGAGAATGAGGGAATAGCTCTAAATCAGTAAAATAAGGGAAGGGAAGGCAATAATATTCTCTGATGACTGGAACAATTATTTATGTCCTGTTTATCAGCAGTGATAGCTATAAGGAGAAATCTGGAAAGAAAAAAAAAAAACCCAGAATTTTGTCTCAGGTTTATTTGGACCAGAATTCCCTTTGACCAGACCAACAGCTAGAAGGGGAACCTTGAATCCTACTGATAGAACAGAGAGTTATTTGCCACACTGCTGTTTTCAACTTCAGTTACTGATATTCTTTATGCCACCTCTGTTCAAGAATCTGTTTGTATCTGATCTTGTCCACGGAGAGTTCAGAAGGATGCTATCATGAAGGGGATATAGCCTGGAAGTAGGAACTGCCACCCCCAAGGAAATCGAAATGAGGGTGCAGCAAACATAGAAACCTGGTATCAGAAAAAGGGAGAACCTGGAAGGGTGAGGATCCTTCTGAATGCTAAATTAGAAGTGGAAGCAGTGCCAAGTTCCCAGCCACAGATTGGTTTGTGGTTTTTTGGTTTTTTTTTTCAGAAATCCTCCCTCCTATCTCTGGACAGCAACATCTGAGCCAAGAAAGGTGGCAGAGAAGAGGGCTGGAATCTGCAGGTGTGATGAGTGTATCTGGGGATATTAATGTAAGGACAAGGGAGAAAAAAATAAAAAAAAAAGAAAAAGAAAAATTGAAGAAAAAAGAAGGGGGGGGAAAAGGAAAACAAAAGGAAAAAAAAAGTATTCTACCTTTCTGGAAATCTACTAGAGTGACCTCTTAAAGAGCAAAAAGAAATAGCCTAAAAGAATGAGTTTCCCAGAGTGGGGAGCAGTGGCATCTTTCATATTAAAGAGTCCACGACACATGAAGAGAGTTAAGCAAAGTTTATGCACCAAGCATGAAACAGGAGATGCAGCGCTCACAGTCACTGGTTAAGATCCTCTTATCTCATTGTACCTCATCTCACTGTGGAGAGAAACAGGGATTTCTGTGCTTCTGTGCTGGCCAGGCAGCCTGCTATGGTTAGCAGAAACAGAGGAAAGACCAGTTCAAGACTTTTTTCCCCCACTGTGGCTTCTAAGCAACAACTGTAGGTGATTAATCCAAATCAACAGCAAAACCAGCTGGTAGCGTAGGTTAAATGAGACAGGCAGTGTGCACTTGCAGCCCAGAAGGCCAAGGGCAGCCTGGGCTGCATCCAAGGCAACATGGCCAGAGATAGAGAGAGGCAATGCTGGCCCTCTGCTCTGCTCTGCTCTTCTCTGCTCTGCTCTGCTCTGGTGAGACCTCACCTGCAGTGCTGTGTACAGGTCTGGAGCCCTCAATACAGGAAGGACATGGACCTGATGAAGCAGGTGCAGAGGAGGCCACAAAAATGATCAGGGGTTTGGAGCAGCTCTGCTATGAGGACAGGCTGAGGAAGCTGGGGGTGTTCAGCCTGGAGAAGGCTGAAGCCTGGACAGACAGAAGGCTCCAGGGAAACCTTAGAGCAGCCTTCACATACCTGAAGGGGGCTATAAGAAGGATGGAGAGAGACTGCAAAGGCCTGCAGTGACAGGACAAGGGACAATGGCTTCAAACTAGAGAAGAGCAGATTTAGATTGGATGTTAGGAGCAAGTTCTGCACCATGAGGGTGCTGGAACACTGGAAGAGGTTGCCCAGAGAGGTAATTGAGGCCCCGTCCCTGGAGATATCCAAGGTGAGGCTGGACAGGGCTCTGGGTCTGTTGAGGATGTCCCTGCTGACTGCAGAGGGGGTTGAACTGGATGAGCTTTGGAGGTCCCTTCCAGCCCAGCCCATTCTGTGATTCTGTTTTGTTGCTGTTTGCCCCTCTGCCTTCTCCCTGTTGGTGGAGCAGGACAGGAGTGTGGGGTACTGCTGTTTCCCTGTCCCCGCACACCATGGCTTTGCGGGGCTGCGGCAGGCGCGGCGCTGAGCATTGCTCTTTTGCAGGGATGTGTTAAATCAAGCCAGCTACAGGTTCCTTTTGTTTTTACAAAAGAGGAACTGATAGGACTTTTCAGAAGAGATCAAACTTCCACTTCTCCCTTTCTAAATGCTTTAACCACGGCTGACTCTTTTAAAATTGGGCCGGGTTAAATCAGCAAACGGATCACAATTGGCAGTTGGCCTTTGTCTTAGCCTCCTTGCAAACCTGGCTAAACCTCTTCTCTTCCCCCTGGCAAGGTCATGACAAGCTTGTCTCTCTTTCTTCCAGTAAGCTTGTTTCAAACTTATTTTTATCTTTGCTTTAAGCTTGTAATCCTCCTTTCCCTTCTCATCTTGAATCAGACCTAAGTCCTCAGATACAGTGGAACCAAACTTTGGGTGTTTGAATGCCCTTTCTGCAATCCTTTACAAAGGGTTTGTCTTTACAATTAAAGGCAGACACGTTAGAGAGCTGCAGAACAGGGCTTACCTTCAGATTTTGGTCTTTTTAACAAGAGATGGAGCGATCTGAACCTTCTCAAATAATCCTTGCAGTGCAACTCCTAAAACAGCCAGGCAAACTGCAAACTTCAGGTAAATCCCAACAGCAAATAAGCTGCTACCTAGACCAGCAGTGACCATTGCTAATTCAGGGAGCTCTTTGACCTCTTGGTTCAAAGTGCTACTGCTGTGCAGTTATCTTTTATAGCTGAAAGAGCATATGTTAGAACAAAGAGCAGGAGGAAGGCTTTTAATATGATCTAATACACCTGGGAGGCAGGGTCCAGATGTAAGAAATCTAAGGGAGACCAATAAAAGGTCTAACAGCTAAATTGGCAGCAAATCTGTGTAAAAAAAAGAAAAAAAAAAGTGGCTTAAAAAGGAAATAAAAAATACATTTTAAAGGCAGCCTGGGAAGATTTAAAGATCGCAAGGAAGAGCAGAAACCCTGGCATCACTCCTGCAGTTTAGGTCTTCCTTCATTCCAGAAGTAATCAATTAGACACTTGTTCCAGCCTCTGAGAACATCATCAACAACAGGAAAAATGAGTTTGAGTATGATGAAGGAGTCTGCTGATGGAATTTATTGAGCAGACCTGATCTGTGTCACAATTCTAACAGAAGAGCAATTTAAAAAGAAAATAAAATAGAATAAAATGAAATAACTCTGCTTTCCAGAAGAGAACAAGGTTGGATTTTGCTTCTTTCTCTCTTGGTTTTTAATTGGGGTCTAAGTTTTCACACATGGATGAAAGTGAGGAATGAGGCAGGCTTCTCCTTTTCTGCAGGTCAGGGCTCAGGATCCCACTGTCCAATAGTGCCTGACGGGATGGAAGGGAACAAACTGCAGATTTGTCTTTCCCCCTTGCGCATGAGGGCTGAGGACAGGCAGGCTCAGACACACTGCAGCACCAGATGATGAATGCTGTGCCATGGCTTCCTTCCTTGCCACCTTCTTATCCCCATGTCTTCCTCCTCCTGCCAATCAGATTTGGGAAATCTTTCTTCAGAGCAGTTGCAATGAAGAAGTAAAATATCCTTGTGCTGCATTCAAGCAAAGCAGGCTGTACCCTTTTCACGCTAAAGAGATGAGAGGGGGTCAGAACATGGCAGTGTGCCCTGGAATCTTGGTAGAGTTAGAGAATGGTTGGACTTAAAGGTCTTTTCCAACCAAAACCAAAAGAGGACCTAAAACTGAGAAATAATTTTGTGCTGCCACTCCATGCCTTTGTAACAAGTCCTTCCCCAGCTCTCCTGGAGCCTCTTCAGGTACTGGAAGGCTGCTCTAAGGTCTCCCTGAAGACTTCTCTTCTCCAGGCCTAAGAGCCCCAACTCTCTCAGCCTGTCTTCACAGCAGAGGTGCTTCCAGCCTCTTTGTGGCCTCCTCTGGACCCACAGTTCCATGTTCTTCTTGTGCTGGGGACTCCAGGTGGGATCTCACTAGGGTGGAGTAGAGGAGCAGAGTCCCCTTCTTCCCCCTGCTGCCCATGCTGCTGGGGATGTAGCCGAGGACAGGGTTGGTCTCTGGGCTGCAGGTGCACATTGCTGACTCATGTTAATCTTCTCTTCATCCAGCACTCCCAAGTCCTTCTCCTCATTGCTGCTCTCTATCCATTCTCTGTGCAGGACCTTGCACTTGGCTTTGTTGAACTTTGTGAGGTTGGCACTGGACCACCTCTCCAGCCTGTCCACTTCCCTCTGGATGCTGTCCCTTCCCTTCTAGTGTGTCAACCACACCACACAGCTTGGTGTCCTCTCTTATCTCTCCTTATCTGTCTGCTATTAACAGTTGGAGGTAGGTGGCTGCTGTCAATGTGAAGTGCCTACACTAGCACTCTTAAACACTGGTGTAGAGACAGAGGCAAGCACCTCACTGACCACTATATTACATGAGAGAATACTGACTGTGACAATACTTCTTGGCTTTCAACTTGCTGGGTTTGTGGCTGGGTTTGGGTTTTGGATTTTTTAATACCTGGAAAATATTGGGAAAAGAAACCCAAACCCAACAACAGAACAAAACCAACCAAACAACAAAGCCCCACAGCTGCTTGCTTTTGTGAGCATATGCAGAGATGCAGACTCTAGTTATACCTCACCCAGCTTTATTTTTTTCAACAGACCTTTAGATGTAAGATGCTGTTGAGAGCAATCAGAGTTGTGTAGAGAGCTCATTGCTGGGGGTCATGAAGGGGTTGGAAGAAGGCAAGGAAGAGCTGAAACAGGTGAGCCCTGACCTGGGGAGCTGGGTTTTGTATCTGTCTCTGCCACATCACTCCTGTGTAGGGAAGCTTGCTGACCTACTCTCCTGACAACAATTTTATGTCCTGAGTATTCTTGAGGCACTGATAAGCAACTTTGCTGGATACTTAAAGGTGCAACTGAAGTTACTGGAGCCAAGCAAAAGAGATGAAACTCTCTAAAATCTCCACAATTCTTTCAAACTTAGTGTCCAGTTCTCTTCACTTGGGCATTCAACCTTAGCAGATATTTCTGAAGTTAGTTTTTGTTCATCCTTAACTCCTCATCTGCAAAAAGGGAACAATGCAAGGTCCTTACCTAAGTAGCTTCCATGGAACAAAACTAGATTTTCAGAGTGCATTCCCTCAGAAAGTACACAAGGAAATTAATGCACCTGCCCCCACAGAAAGAGCTGAAAAATGTCAGTTTGTTAAAATTAAGACATGAGGCCACCAAAGTAAATGAGGCAGACTCCCCACACAAGGAAAATAATTGGCTGGTGTAATTAAGCCCCACATTGTCCTGCATGCACCTCGATGAGCGAATTAGTGCTGCACAAGCAGTCTTAAAGCTGGCACCTTCTAAATTGCCAGCTTTGAACTTTGCTTCCCAGTAACAGCTGAAGCGTGAGCAGGTTGTTGTGTGGTGCAGCATAGGCTGAGCCTAGCAGAGCTGCTCTTTTGCTGGGTGTCATTATACTACAATCTCACTCCTGAAAGAGCTGGGCTAATTACAAGCCCAGCTTGTTTACTAAACTGTAGGGATTTCATAGCTTATATCCCAAAAAGATTATGGCCTTTAGACCACATTTTGACACTGATATTTTCCCTAATGGAAAATTAATTCTCTACTTGTCCATGGATTTGCAAAGCCCAGAGTATGTTTCTCCAGTCTTGAATGAACTGCTAGAGGTATCACAGTGTCACAGTACATTAGAGGTTGGAAGGGACCTCCAGAGATCATCCAGTCCAACCCCCTGCCAGAGCAGCATCACCCAGGGGAGTCCCCACAGGAATGCATCCAGGTGCATTTGGAAAGTCTCCAGTGAAGGAGACTCCACAACTTCTCTGGGCAGCCTGCTCCAGGGCTCTGCCACCCTCATTGTAAAGAAGTTTCTCCTTATGTTGAGGTGAAATCTTCTATGTTCAAGCTTGTACCTTGGCTTATTCCTGTGCACCACTGAAAAGAGCTTGGCCCCCTCTACTTGACACCCACCCCTCAGCTATTGATAGACGCTGATCAGATCCCCTCTCAGCCTTCTCTTCTCCAGACTAAACAGCCCCAGGGCTCTCAGACTCTCTTCACAGGGGAGATGCTCAAGTCCCCTAAGCATCCTCATGGCACTCTGTTGGACTCTGTCAGAGACCAGCAGGTCTCTGTCTCTCTTGAACTGGAGATCCCAAAACTGGACACAGTATTGCAGCTGTGGTCTCAGCAGGGAAGAGCAGAGGAGGAGGAGAACCTCCCTAGCCCTGCTGGACAACGTACCTTGCAGGGACATGTTCTTACTCAGTGCATTCACCTCCAAGCACAAGAAGGGTTTCAGAGCCTCTGCTGAGAGCAGAGGGTGTTGAAATCCACCTTCTTCACACACAGGCCAGCAGATGCTCATTGATGCTTGGTGTCATGGTAGGGTTATCTTCGTGGGGCAGGAAGAACGTGCCCTGGCAGGTGTGTTTTCACATCACTTGCTCCACAGGGATGCAGCTGGAGCGGGCGAACGTTTGCATAATTTTGCTTCTCTAATCCCAAGGCTTTTGAGTCCCTCAAGGGTTACAACAGAAGCCATTGCTTTCTGCAGAGCCACTGCTGCTTGAGAGCAAAGATTTCTTTGCTTCCAGACCCATCTGTTGCCATGGCCTTTTACCCAGAGTGAGTCAGTACCATGGTCCCAGCTCCAATGATGGGAACTTAGACTTCCCCGAGCATCCAGGCCTGCAACAGTTTCCTTTGCAACACTACTGCTATCATTAAGGGACCTGGAAGTCCTCAAATGGCTTCTGTATACCATCAATTATATCAGATTGTTGCTAGAAAAATCAAAAGCATTTGAGAGAGACACGACTGTAAGATGTGATCCCTTTCCAAAACAGAGGAACCAAACCACACCAAACCAAAGGCAGAGCAGTGAGTATGACTCTGGGAAGAGGAGGATGCAAACTGCTCTTTTAACTTCAACAATATGTTTGAAAGAGAAAGGGGCATTTTGTCTTCAGAGCCTATCCTGTAACCTTCATTTAACCAGGATAAAATGACTGAGGTGGGCAAGATTATGAAGGTGAAGTTCTGACAGATCTTCTTCCATCCCTGCTAGGACAAAGGTTACACTCTTGTCTTTTGTGTTTCCTGCCATTTTCTTCTAGGCAGCTGAACCATTCCTTCTGAAAGGTCTCTTTGGTCTGGGGCCCCTAAAAGCTCATGTAATATCTTCAGGAGGTTTGCGTTTCTTCTCTGTCTCTCTCTCTCTTTCTCCTTTTCGTTTCTCCTACTGAAAACCATTTTGAGCTCCTTGAAGGGCTGGAGGTGCGTGAAGCTTATGAAATCCTGGCAGCAGCAGCAGCCTTGAAGAGGAGACAATAACAGCTGTACGTCTGCCGCCGTGTCCTTAAGTATTTGTGGCGTGCTGGCTCCAAGCCTGTCAGTTTTTGTAAGGGCTACCTGTTACAATGCACCTAATTAGCTTACTGGCTATTTGGAGACAGCTCCACTGGTTTTTCTATCATCCAAGTCTTTATTAAGTGAGCTGTTGCTGAGACGAATAGGTTCTTTATAATGATGAGGTCCTTTCTACGCTTATTAGTCCTTAAAGCAAGCCTCTTCTTACAGAACAAAGTTGCCTCTCTCCCCCCTCTCCTTTCCCCTCTCTCTCTCTCATTTCTTTTTTTTCTTAAGACTTACAGTGGAAGAAGTAAAGCAGCTTTTTTCTGCTGAAGTATTTTATTAAAAGTTTTAGTGGCTGCACTAAGAGCAAGGTGCCTGTGCCTTTAATCATTTTCATCTTTAAAACAGAACCTTATATTTTCACATCTTCAGCTGTCCCAGAGGGCAGCTAGGCCATCTTTAACAACATTAATTTCTCTTTATGACAGGACTAGTGCTGCCCCAGGTCTTCAGAACTGCCTGAAATGTCTGGAAAAGTAGATAATGAAGAGGATATTAGAATTGTAAACAAGAACAATTTGGTAATAAAAACCATATATTTTCTCTATAGGACTTTGGGCTTAATATTGCAGCAGCAAAAGTGTCACCAGTTGTAATTTGTTGATGGCCACTGTACATTAGTTACCGTAGGAGCATGTGCATAAAGGGCAAGAACTATTGGCTTTGCATTAAAGAACATCTAAGATGGGTAATACTAATTTACTTGTTTTGATTCATCTCTTTTGTTTGCTTTTGTTGCAGGAGAATCCTACCAAAAGAAAGGGAAAAAAAGTAAAAATAAAAAGTTGGTTTTTTAAAAAAAGAATAAAATCTCACACCTTCTGCACTGTAAATCCTGCAGCTGGTTAGGGAAGGCTGCTTTTTGTGTCTGGGCATGCTGAGCAAACACCTCAGCTATGCTTGTCTACCCAAGCTGGAGCATCCCCCTGCCCCAGGAATTAGCCTCACCTCTGTGAGGTGCAGATTCCTGAATAAAAGAGCCAATTGAAAGGCTGCAATGCTTCTCTCTTTTCTGCTGTGATTATGTATTGCACTAGCTGCACATCCCTGCCTCTGTCTACCCATATGTCCTTTATTGCTGACAGGGTTTATGAGTGCAATATGATGGAGTAAGAAACAGTGGATTTCTTTTTTTTTTCCCAAAGAGCTGAGCACAGCTCTTTGTCCTCAGAGAATGTGGGACGGGAGTATGGAATGGTGAGCATTGTAGTCTGCAGATGTCATAAACTGGGCTATCTTTTCATCTGAAGGTGCACAGCCACAGAGAAAGTTCAGGCTGTACTTAACCTTTGGCCCTCTGCTGATCTTTTGTTGCTCTGCGTTAGTGTGCTGAAATCTGAAAACATAATCCTGCCAATACCCAACCACCTTTCTTCCAGCAGTGTGGCTCTCCTGCATCTTCTGCTTTCAGCAGCCTTCATCAGCCTTCAGCAGGCCAGCTTCTTCCCCTTCACCCCCAGCCATCAGATCTCAGACTTGTTGGATAAAAGAAACTCAAAACAAGCAGAAAGGAAAACCAAACCAATCCACCAAACAGAAAACAACAACAAAAAGGAAAAGAAAATAAAAACCAAAGCAAAATAAGACAACACCACTACAAAGGAAAGCAAAAACAAAAACAAAAAAGAGGAGGGAAAAGAAGAAAACAACACCAAAAAAAAAAAAGAAAAGAAAACCAAAACCAAACCAACCAACCAAACAAAAAAAAGAGACAAGGACAACAACACAAAGGAAAACAAAACAAAGCAACATTAATAAAGAGGGAGGGATGAAGAAAACAACAACAAAAAGGAAAAGAGAAACCAAACAAAAATAAGAAAACAAGAACAACACAAAGGAAAACAAAAAACCCCAAAATTTTAAAAGGGGGTGGGGGAGGAAGGGATAAGAAGAAAACAACAACAAAAACGAAAAGAAAACCCAAACAAAACCAAAATAAGAAAACAACAATAACAGAAAAGAAAACAAAACCAAAATTAAAAGGGAAAAAAAAAAACAACAGAAAACCAATCAAAAAACAAAAACCTGACACCAAACCCAAATCAAAACAGAAATAAAACAACAGAAAACCCAAGGAAAACAAAACCAAGCCCCAAAGTCTCTGATCATGTTGCCCTATTTCCTGAGTTGATGGCAACATTGTGCGTTTCCTGGTGGAAAGTTGGGGCTTAATCAGTCGTCCTGTTTGCTCAGAGCCCGCAGTATTTCACCACTAAGTGTTTTAAGCTAATTGGCCCAACAGTAAAGCACCACATTATGCACATTAGTGAGGAAAATAAATTGGCTACGCTTTGCCAGGTCCTTTTCAGAGCGTGTGTGCACCCCATCGCTTCCTCCAGCACCCCTCCTTTCACCCCGGCCCCCAACTTCCAAGTCATTAATTCAACATCAGATTATTTCCTGGGTGAATCGGTCCTGGGGCTAAGGAGCTGCCTGCGCCTGCAGTTTGCTCCATTGTTTTTTGGGGGAGTTTCAGACGGGGCCGTGTCGCTTTAAGGCGTGGTGATAGGGGGATCGCTCCCCAGACAGGGCTCCCTCAGCCTTGATCCAAACCGAAAGGCTAAAACGAGCGTTCTTCTATTATTTAGGCACCTGTCTAGAGGTTGGAAGCAACCCTGCTTGCTCGGCTTTAGCTAAAGAAAGCCGAGATAACCACCTTGCCTTCTGGGCTCTAATCAGATGCAAAAGGGGAGAAATAATAAGGGGTTGCGCCGCGCTACTCGTGGAAAAGGGGAGAAACAATGCTCTGAAGGCTGGCAGCGACTCCAGCCCCCTCTCAAACGGGGAGGACTGTGTTCCCAAATTACAGCAGCCGCTGGAATGCGTGGGGCATCCGCGGCTCCAGAAATCCTCCTTTCGCCAAGTGAAATTACCTTTGCAGTAATTTAGGCGCTGCGGGCTTCCCCCCGCTGCCTGGGCAGGAGCTGTCAGATAGCTTGCAGCTGCAAGGCTGAACCGGGACCTTTTTTTTTTTTTTCTCTCTCTCCTCAGGACAGGCAGTTAGTTAGTAGAGCCATCAGTGTCGCATCTGTCATCCCGCTAAGCCCAAATTGTTTTCTATGATGGATGTCACAGTCTGTATGATCAAAATAGGAGCCCTGCTGCTTTTAATTGCAAAATCGGAGTGCTCGCACATTTGTTATTATGCCGAGGTTATTACCTCACACAAAATGAATTAACAGGTGAAAATAATTGATGAGAGGAGTCTGGGGATTTTTTTTCCTTTCTTTTTTAGCCTCTTCAAAGAGACTTTGTAATTATGGCATAATGAATGTTCTGAGATGTATCTGTGGGGGGCAGCATGAGACCACCGAAGATCTCCTTAGTTCTGTGACAAATTCACCGAAATCTACTGTAATACTGCTAAAATTTACTTAGCAATTAGTTTAATAGGCCTCCATGATTCATGGTAACTGAGTGAGGGTTTTTAAATAAGTTTGTTCCATCCATTTATAAATTAAGCAGCTTACCTCAGCTTTCTTCCCAAGGTGATGGAGTGTGTTAACTAATCAGACTTTCTGAAACAAAGATGATGTCGGGCAGGGATTTTGGTTACTGGAATACAATTCTGTTTAAATACCTCTCACACAGTGTGAATCTCCACCATGCAGACCTCCACCCCCGCCCCACGCAACCCTTCTGGTCAGATTTTGTCCAAATATAGCCTTGGTAGTCCTGGAGCAGAGGGAGGCTTTGCAGTTGTCTCGGGAAGTAAATTGCTCAGGCATTTTGTAATCTGAAGTAATTGCTGCTGGCTTCCTGACCGGTGTTCCATTCAGACTTGGGCAGGTTTCAAATTCATTCAGGCCCTGAGTCGAGCCAGACTGATGCACCCCAGCCCCTGCCTCCTGCCCCTCTGACACTCTTTTTGTTGCACAAGGTGTTTGCAGCACAGCCTGCTTTCTCACTGGGCTTTTTCTTTTCCCATGGAGTCGTTGAGTGCAGCAAGCAGGGCTGGCTCACCCAGGAGCAGCCTCGGCATGCCGGTGCCCCACTCCATTAGAGCACGTCAGCAGGTTCTAAATAGCAGACTTTATAAGTGCCAAAAAAGTAAAACTCATCTGATTAATTCCATGACTAGTAAATAATTCACCACCTAAGACTCACAGGGGAGAGCCTCCACACGGTGTGCGAGCAAAGTTCAGCCTTATGCTGTTGCGCATCACGGTATTGACACACTAGATACCTTCAAACACCTCAAGGTTGCTCATTAATTTGTGAGAGTTGAAATCTAATTTAATTCCAGCTACTCCTGACATCCTGAAGATTCTACAAGAAAGTTTGCAGCGTTACCTGCCTTCGGTTCAGACCCTGGGCTAAGGGAAATAAGTGACAGAAGAGGGGAGAAGTTGTTACTAATTGGAAAATAATGAGAACCCTGCTTCCTATCTTGGGAACTTGGCTGATCGCTCCAGTGGGGCTTTGCACTAACCTACCACACCTCCACAAGCTCTCTCCACACCTGCAATACATTATTTATTATCAGCTCAGGTATAAGGCCCACAAAGACCAGGTGAGATTAGCTATAGACAGATCTGCACACAATTTGCTCTCCTCACAAGCCAGTGGCCCTTTGTTGCGTGAGAATTCCGTATTTATTCTTGGGAGAATTTCTTACAGCAGCTTTGGAGGGTGTACAGCTAAACAGTGTGTTGCCTTACCCTGGTGAGCTACAATGACCTGCATCATTGGGACGTGGAGCTGGTGTTCAGTTAATTCCTTTTAAATTCTGACTCCTTTCCCTCACCTGCATATCATTTAGAGGAAAAAAAAAACAACAACAGTCTTGGTGGTTATTTTATTGTAGCTACGTTTTTCCATCAGTAGTTTTGTCTCTTTCTCTATCATCGGACATTCTTTTCACATTTCCTGTCAATGTTTGGTATTTAAAAGTGTAGAGTACCAAAGGGTGTCTGGCAGAAGGAAAAAAAGAAAAAAAAAAAAAAGATAAAATGCCTAGGAAGGAAAAATAATAAATGCAAGGGAAGCAGTGGACTGCCCTGCATGTGAAGCAGGCTGTGGTAACGCAGCTCTCAGCCTTCCTGTCACTTGCTGAGACATTTTTCATAAGCCCTCTCATGCCTGCATTTTTTCTTCAGTATGAACCCCAAGATGAATCCTCCACAGATATTAACTATAGATAAATGCTTATTAAGCAAAACAACCTGTTTGAGGAGCAGCGCTGGGCATAGGACCATCCTTACAAACCCAAATATACCTGAAGGCTTCTGCTGGATGCTGTCTGCTGGGTCCTGGGGGAAAAAAATGAATAAATAACTCAGCATTTGGTTAGCATCTTAATACACATCAAATAAAACACCACCAGGAGTTCTACTTTAAGAGATTTAAGCTCTGGTGCCTGTTTGATTCATAATATATAGGTGGGTTCTCTGGGTAACTTTTAATAGAGTAGCATTAAAATTAGGGAGAGCCAGGGCCAAGGGAAGGTGACTCTGGGTATATTTCACACCAGTGGACACTGCAATGTTGTAATGGAAGTGCTTTTGTTAAAAGCTTGTCAGAATCCAGCTTGTAATGGCTTAAAGAACAGCAGAATTCAGCATTTCAGTCACTGGAAAATTCTGGGGAAAAAAAGGTTGCCTGCAAAAAACAGAAGAGCAAAAACCCCATCGAAACAAAACAATACAAATAAAATCAAATCAAACCAACATGAAACCAAACCAAACCAAAACAATATGAAACCAAAACAATACAAAACCAAACCAGATCCATACCATACCAAACCAAGCCAAAACAAACCAACACAAAACCAAACCAAACCAATAAAAAAAAAATCCCAAACAATACAAACCAAGCCAAAACAAAACCAAACCAAAACCAAACCAAACCAAACCAAACCAAACTGAGCTTAACCAAACCAATCCAATACAAAACCCAACCCAAACCAAAACCAATACAAACCCAACCAAACCAAATCAAATCAAAACAATACAAATTCAAACCAAACCAAGTGGATACAAAACAAAATACAAAACCAAACCAAAATATAAAATTAATCCAAAAACAAAATACAAAACCAAACCAAACAAAAAAATTAATCCAAAACAAACCACAAAATCAAACCAAACCAAAATATAAAATTAATCCAAACCAAAATACAAAACCAAACCAAACCAAAATACAAAATTAATCCAAAACAGAGTACAAAACCAAGCAAAAACAAATCAAACCAATTAAAAAAAAAAAAAAACCACACAAAAATCCCCAAAACCAAAGATGAAACGAAATGAAAAGAAACCAAACCAAACCAAACCGAACCAGAAAAAAAAAACAAGCAGGACTCCCCATGCTTTATGATGGCTTTAAAACAAATGATACATGAGAATGTGCCACACAATCACCTGCAAAAGCTAACACCAGTTGTCTCCTTTTGAATGCACTGTGCAAGTACAGATGTTTTTCTGGTGCCCAGTGACTACCAAACAGCTTCAGACAGTGTCTATTGGTTTTGGTTGTTTCTTTCCAAATCTGGTTTTACAGCTGCACATTGGCTGTGTGGTTTAACCATCGTGGAAGGTAAGGTGGACAGAATAAAACCTGCTGCATTATTCATGGATCACTATAAAATATTGGGGAGGTTATGGTTTGGGAATCACTCACATCAGCAGGCATGTTCAAATCCTACAATTGCTATCTGAAATTTCAAGGTTAATATGTAATGAGGTTGCAAATTAATCTCGTGGATGATGTAAGACTGTTAGCATCACGTGCAGCCCTGGTCCTGATGGCCCTTTCATTCAGTAATTAAACTGAATTTGACTCTGGGTCTGTTTTCTTTAGATGGCCCCTGTTCCTGACTAATACCCCATAGGAGCCCCACACTTCTGATGTATTACATTAATATATCATCAGAAGCAGTTGTCATTCCAGTGATATATTAGTGTAATACACGAGAATGAGGCTCACTGATGATGTATTTAGTCCTTACAATATGGCATTGTCCAGGGAAGCAAGGGTCCAATAAGAGATTCATTACAATTACAGTATGAAGTCAGCTAATGCACTGCAGGTTGGAAGATGCATTTCTAGTACCAGGCAGGTAATTCTGATGCTAAATCCAATGTCTTGTCATTGTTTCTGGTGCTGCAGACTGCAAAATTTGTGACTGCAGTGGAAAATCATTCCAAAAAAAAAGAAAAAAAAACCAAAAAGGGCAAGCCTTCTCCTATCTCTATTTCCATCCCTCTTTTTTTTCCATCCCTTTTTTTTTTCCTCTGTGCTGCATTTCATGAGCTGTGTATAAATTGCAGGTTTTTGGTTGTTGTTTGTTTGTTTGTATGTTTGTATGTTTGTTTTTTCCCTCTTTTCCTCTTGGGGTATTTCTCCTGCCCTGAAAATGTAAGCCTCTCAGACTTCAGACCTGCATTTCATTGGAAAGTGTTTCTCACTCCTGGTATCTCCCATAAGCAACTATTCATTAAGACTAACTGTAAGATCTGGTCCTGTTTTGGGTGCTGGCTTGATTGCTTGTCTTCAGAGCTCTCTGAGCTGCTGAAGCTGTCCTTCCCCAGTGGAAGCTAAAGTTCTGGTACCACTGTGGGCCAGTGCTGCTGCTGAAACAACAGCTCATCTTTCTCACTTTGTACTCAGCTGCAGGCTGCAGGTGCAGGCTTATTTCCTGTAAGAAGTGGTCACTGTTGCCCAAGCTACCCAGAAAAAAAAAAAAAAAAAGATTTTGAAGCAACTCATTTTGTTTAAGGGTTGCTAACACATTTTCTGCTAATAGACCTTGCAAAACACACTCTAAATGTAGATGAATTAGAGACTTACAGTCAGCACGCCCTATCTACCCCCTGCTGCTCTTTCTGAGAGGACAAGAAAAGAGGAAGAGGGGGGAAAATGGAGACTTTCACAGGTTCATAATGTAGGGCTAAGAGAAAGAAGGGTTTTTTTATGCATTGGGAAAGCAGTAACTGCTCACTCTCCTACAGCCCTTGATTGCATCGTAAATAAAACGGCAGAGAGAGTCATCCTGGGCACACGATGGATTGAGATAGTGGCTGGGAGGCTGGTTGAGGAGTTAAAATTATGGTGGCAGCGCCTTAGGTTGGTGATGGCCAGCCACAGAATGAAGTGACATGCTCATTTATTGAAGAGGAAAGGAATATGTGCAGTAGTCTTAGAGCATCTCCTCGCCAAAGTATCCTGCTCAAACCATTCATGTTTTGGCCAAGTTTCCTGTCCTGGGACAATTATCTTGGGCAGAAAAGGGCACAAGAAAGAAAAGCTGGGAGGGTACTGAAATATAAGGTAGCCTGGGTGAACTTCAACTGGAAACAGCCTCTGGGCCAAGGAACTTGGTTTCCCCTTTGCAAAAGGAAAGGCAAATCACCAGAACACAGGCTCACAGGATGTTAGAGGTTGGAAGGGACCTCTAAAGGTCGTCAAGTCCAACACTCCTGCCAGAGCAGGACCATAAAATCTAGCACAGGTCACGCAAGAACACATCCAGATGGGTCTTGAAAGTCTCCAGAGAAGAGGAATATGGTGGGTAATGGAAATGACATGACACTGGGGTGAAGAGGGGTGCAAGCACAGCCAGGGCACCAGCAATGATTCATGCATGTGCAGATTACCCCCCCACACACACACACCTCATACATGTCTGGAATTGTAATCTGGTTAACAGGATTGCTAGCAGTTTGTACAGCAGTGGTAGCTATGACTCCAGCATGGACTATCAACACCTGTCCCTGCAACACCAGTCCCCCCAGTTGTGACACTTTGGGTTTTCTGGTGTTGATCAGATGAAAAGCAGTAGGGGCTTCATTCTGGTGACCCTGATCAGCTAAGTAATGGGTTGCTTGCTGCTGCATGACGTCCACTTAGATGTTTGTGTTGTCTTCCTGGGTATGGAGTTCAGGATTTCCTCCAAATCAATTTCTCTTTACTTAGGGATTATATCAGCACCTGGATTTGGCCTCAGGCATGAGAAGTTCCCTGACTGCCCCTCTTATACAAAGGTTTTAAAGCCCTTGAAAAACTTAAAGGCCAGGCAGTCTGTGGCCTTTCAATCCATGGAATCTTGAATCACAGAATCATAGGATCATTTAGTTTACTACACTTGCTCTTAGCCAAAAGGCTGAGAAGAGAAAGTCTCCTCTGGAGACTTCCAAGCCCTCTCTGGATGCATTCTGTGTGATCTGTGCTGGATTCTAAGGTCCTGCTCTGGCAGGGGGGTTGGACTGGAAGATCTCCGGTGGTCCCTTCCATCCCCTAACATCCTGAGATCCTGTGATTAAGGCTGGCAAAGACCTCTAAGACTAACTGCTTGATGGAAGAGGAGCCCTCAGTCTGTTATGTTTCTCTTCAGCTGTTGCCATGCTAGTGGTTGACACAGCTGCAGTGTTTTCGCTGAGAGTGAGATGAGTGATGTGCAGAAATCTGCCAAGAGAAGGTTGATCACTCCCTGTCACCACCTCCAAGGGGTGAGCAAGAGCTGGTAGGCAAAGGCCAATCCCAACCAGCTCATCTGAACCAGGTAAGGCAAGTGGGGCAACCTCAGGAGAGACCAGGTGTAGTCCACATGGACTCTATGAGTCTGTCATCAAGGAACACTGAATACAGCCTCTGCTGGCTCTGTTTTGGGAGCTGGCCATCAGCTGGGAGAAAAAAATCCCACCATGGACCAGGTCTACAGGCAGTTAACTGCCCTGGCACAGGGCCACAGCTGATCTTTGAGGGTGAACACTGAGGTCAGGGTGTCTGACCTTTAGGCAGCAGGATGGGCTGCCTTTAGGAGCAGGTTTTCTCCTCGCTGATGTTGGAGATCTTTATTAAAAGCAGCAGAAGCTGTGCCCCAGCATTTTCCACCCTCAAAGCTGCTGTTCCTCGTTTCGTTACTCAACCCACCACACAACAAGGGTTTGCTAAGTGGTTGTGAGTGCATGCAAGGGGGCTTGAATACCCAGCACATTGCCCCATAACAACTGTCTAACTATCCTTCAGTTTGTCTGACCTGAGAAACTGAGGTAAGGATCTGAGGCAAAGCGATTTGCCCAAGCTCCTCTTCTTTTCTAACAGCTCTGCCCTGTGGACAGCTGTATGAACCTGCATGTAGCAATTCAGCTTTCCTGAGGTCCCTTTTCCCTCCTGGCCTTCCTGTTCTGCACTGGGTGTGCTTGTGGGTGTGGTGGGTTGAAAATTACCCCCAACGTTAAATTTGCCAGACCAGCTCAGTTGGAAGCAAATGAAAGCTGTATTTACAAGCAAAACTACAATCTTCAATGAAAACTCCTGAGAAGGCTTTAGCATTAACTCCTTATTTATAAGGCCCCATTCCACACCCCAATAGAAAGGATGCATTAAATCTGGTTTAATTTGTCTTAGAGCTTCTCTTTAAAACATCTGAGATTCCTTGGATCTCCTACACTTATGAAGATTGATCGTGATTGCATGCAAATGTCTGATTTAGCCAGACATTGTACCCCATATGCTTGAGCTTTCCAAAATATTATCCTTGTTTCAAGCAGCATTTTTTTCCCCAGGCTCGCTATTAAGTAGCCTAATTCTTATCTACATGGGCTATCAATAGAGGCATGAAGTATTGCACCCCATTTCCCTGTGCTTTTGTTGAATAAAGCTATTATACAGAGGCATGTGTGACTAAAACAAGTTAGTAAAAAAAAAACAAAAAAAAGGAGGAAAAAGAAAAAAAATTATATTTCAATGTCATCACCGAGCAGCAGAGGAAAGGCAAATCGTAATTAGCATTTAATGCTCCAATGTAGCAGACCAATTAGACTTGGAATATTCTATTAAATGTGGCTTTCCAACTCCATCAGATGGGGAGTTTGTCATGTGTAGCTATTGCAGCAACTTCTCACTTCTCCCTCAGATGTGTTTTCATACAAACAGACCTAATTGTCCAGAGAATTAAACAGTCTTTATGTAGCAAATGTACCGCGCCAATTAAACAAAACGTTGATTATGTATTTCTCAATTATTGCAGTGTTTATGCTAAGTTAATCAGTGAGAGCTACACCACCTAAGGTAAAATTTCCTAATAGGAATTCTTCTGTCTTTGTTTGCCAGTTACTTGGCACGGGTAGGTCCCAGAGCTGCCCAAATCTAAATGGTTCTTTCTTTTCTTTCTTTATTATTTTTTTTATTCAACGAAGATTAAGAAAAGAAGAAAAGGTTAAACGAGCACTAGGGGGTGGGGAAGAAGAGTAAGAAGGTACAATGTCACCTCCATGCTGTGACAGCCATGAATCAATTATTCACATAGCAATTGGTAATATTTCTGAAAGGCTTGAAGACTCGCAAGAAAACCTGAAAAGCATTTTCCTGGAGGCTTCATGGTTTTTCCAAGTAAAAGCCATAAACAAAAAGGAAAGGGGGAGAATTGTGTGTGTGTGGGAATATGCTGAAGAGATAACAATAGTAGAGGGATATATTATTATGGAAAATACATTCAGAAGGCTGGTGATGGGAAAAGAAAGAGTCCACAGGATGAAAGGGTGGAAGTGCTGGGCTCAGCTAGTTACAGTGGGATTAATGTGATTTAGAAAAACAACACAACACATTACAATATCTAACAGTACCAACATATATTGATTTCAAATTTATTTCCTGTATACCAACGCTGCTAGCATAACACAGAGGGGGAAAAAGAAGGGAGGGAGAGAGGTCTGCAGCAATGCTTAACATCATGGTAAATGGAGGGAGAGTGACTGTCACGGAGAGAAAATGAATTCTGACCATCAAGCGAGTTCCGTGCTCCCCGCACTAGACCTTGCTGCAGGTTCCATTTCAGAGCAGCGTGGGCCTTCCACAAAACCATGTTTTCTTTAGAGAAACAAGAACATGGAACTCTGTATCCCCTGACAACAATGTATAGAATGCACTTTAGAGCAGAATGTATTCAATCCTGACCTTAACATGGTATTTCTGCTTCCAGTGGCAGGCTTCCTTTGGGCGCAAAGATTCCGAGCAATGCACATTTTTCTCTAAGCTATTGCAAAACCCTGGTTCAGCCATATGATATTTTATTTGATTAGAAAACAACCAGCTAAAAGGTGAACTGAATCAGAGGAAACAGGGGGGGGAAGAAAGAAAAGAGTGCCATATGGTATGTTTTTCTCCACTTAATTTGCAGACAAGTGGCTGGAAGATGAAAGGCCAAATCACAGAAACATGGGTGAAATTTCAGGCAGAGCAGTCAGTGGCTACCCTGAAATAGAAGGGCTCCAATCTTTCTTTCATGGGATTTTAAGTGGTCTGCATGGGCTGTAATGAGAGACCCTTTAGAGGGCCCCAAACTTTTTATTTGTAACTACTTAGCCATCTGACTTTTTACTCTCTGATTTTCCATGCTCCCTCAGATCTTTGCGCGACTCCCGGGTTTGTCATGCATTCCAAGCCAAGGGATGTGTCAGTTTAGGGATATTCTTTAGCTGGGCTGTGCACCTCCCAGCTCCTAAGGCCTGCAAGCTCTTCCCTGCTCTGTTTCCTCTCTTTCTCCCAGAAGAAATGTCCCATTTTCACTATTCTTTTATTTCTCCATCTCTTTTCTGGCCTCCCCATCTTTCCCCCCAGCCCAATAGTTACTGTTTCTTGTACTTTTGCACGCTCAGGCTTGTTCCCTCCTATCCTTTACCCCCCCATCAGAAGCCTTCACCTTCACATGCACAAAACCTAAATTGCACACTGCGCTTCAGATGAAATCCCCAAATTGCTAAGTGCAGCATTAGCATAAAAAAAAAATAATCATAAGACAACAAACAATGAGGCTTTTTGTGTCGTTTTTGTAATTGCACCAAACTAGTTACTTTGGCAATTATTGTTTGTGTCTCATTAGCATGCAAAGAGTTTTTTTTTTTTTTAGCCTAACCCGCACACAAAAGAAACCATTTGTGATGAGAACTGTGCTTTGTTTAATGTTAGACACCATTGTATTTGCTTTCCTAATAGAACAGTTCTAATTAGTACCTAGCACTCATCCTGAGTTTTTCAGCTTGAAAGCGCTGAAGGTGACAACTGAGTCACAATTCCGTGGCATTCTTTGTCAGTACCTGTCAAAATATAGCTAAGTCTTTAGGAGTTGTGATCTAAATACTTAAAAAAAAAAAAAAAAAAAGTTAATAGTCCAGAAAGAATCTTGCTCCCCAGGTAATTTATTAAAAATAAATAATAATTTAAAAAAATCAGAAAGCAGATTAACCTCTGGCATCATTAATACCTGGCAGTTAAGCATGGCCTTGGTAAAACTGTCACCTGTCCCAGAGCTGACTTGGCCTTGGTTTTGCCATCTGGCCTTTATCTCTTCACTTGATTCTTTAATTTGAAGTGATTGGAGCAAAGCTGGAAGTGGGTAGATTCAGGCTGGACTTAAGGAAGGAGTTCTTCACCATGAGAGTGGTGAGAGCCTGGAATGGGTTGTCCAGGGAGGTGGTTGAGGCCCCATCCCTGGAGGTGTTTAAGGCCAGGCTGGATGAGGCTCTGGCCAGACTAATGTAGTGTGAGGTGTCCCTGCCCATGGCAGGGGGGTTGGAACTGGCTGATCCTTGTGGTCCCTTCCAACCCTGACTGATTCTATGATTCATTTAATTTGGGAAAGAGGAGGCTGAGGGGAGACCTCATTGCTGTCTACAACTACCTAAAAGGAGGTTGTGGAGAGGTTGGTGCTGGTCTCTTCTCACAGGTAATTAGTGATGGAACAAGAGGGAATGGCCTGAAGCTATGACTGGGGAGGTTTAGACTGGACAGTAGGAAAAATTTTTTCACAGCAAGAGTGGTCAGGCATTGAAATGAGCTGCCCAGGGACAGTGTTGAGTTGCCAGCCCTGGTTGTGTTTAAAGGTGGTTTGGATGTGGTGCTTGGGGATATGGTGTAAGGGTGAACATTGTAGAGTAGGGTTAATGGTTGGACTTGGTGATCCTGAAGGTCTTTTCCAACCTGAATGTTTCTGTGATTCTATGATTAGAGCAGCACAGATGGATTAGTGGAAAAATGTACATATTTATGCCTGGGTGTATATAAACCTTCCAAAGATGATGCTCACTTGTCTTTGAGAAGTGATTTTTGGTTTAAAAGGTCCTCTGACCCTGCAGAACTGGGACAAGCAGAACTCTGCTGCGCTGCTGTAGCCTTGACTTCAGATCAGATCCTTCATGGAGCAGCAGTAGGGGGAACTTGAAGCCTCCTGCTGAGGGGTTGTCTCCAGCTTCATGCTTGTGTATGAATAAGTCAAGAAAGAGTTGGTCCAGTGACCAGCTTTGTAATTTTCACAGTAGGAAGTGATGATGTTTTCTTTTGGATAATAGATATTTCTGAAGGACTTTGCCCTTCCCAGGCTTGGCCTGTGTTTTGGCTCATCAACACCAGGCTTCCACAGCTTTTAGTTTGCTTAGACCCACTGAGAATCTGACCATCAAAAGCAAAATTGCCCACTCTTTCCCCATAATTCAAAACTTCCCCCTCAACTGGCCTCTTTCCAGCTCATTACCTTCCAAGGAAGTACATTGTGGGTGTGTTTTATTTTATCTTCATTCCAAAGGTTTGAAGGCAAGGAGCTCTGGAATCTTTTTCTTTGCTGGCACCTTAACCTTGGTGGTGCTGCACTGAAATCAGCTGACTTCATTAGATACAAACAGCACCCCCAGGTATTCTGTGCCTCAGTCTCCCTTCTGAACATGGAAAAGACAGCTTCACTAGCTGGGGTCAGGCAGCAGTGGCCCTGCCTTCAGAGGTGGTGTGGCCAGTAGGTGCACAAAGTGTATTCATTCTGCTTTAGTTCCCATTTCTCAGTGTGGATCATCAATTGCAAGCTGAAGTTGTTTGTTGTCCCAGTCCATTAAGGTTGCTCCAGTGGAAGATGCATTTTCACACAAATAAGGCAGCTGCAAAGAATTCAGATGGATCAGGGGTGGAGGTGGAGGGAAAGGAGGATTTGGTCACAGGTTCTACAGCTTCTACCCTCCTCTGCCTCCTTTTGTCACTGCCACAGGTAAGGGTTGATGCTTTCTCATGGTGCTCCACATTGCAATAGCTGCCTGATATGGTGCCTGCATCTCAGATTTGCAGTGGTGCTTACCAGTGTTATCTGAGTGGATGTACACACAAAACCTGACAGCCTGGAAGTCAGTTCTCATGCTCTCCATCTATGAAATGATATTGCCACACAACAAACAGTAGCACACTCAACCCTCTGCATCTATCATTAGCTTGTCCTGCACGTGGGTAGATGGGACACCTCCATCTGTGGGGGTTTTGTTAGCATGAAATGTCACCAGCAAGTGACAGCTGAAATATGAATTGAGGAGAAAGAGAGAAAATTACAAACCGAGTGAAACTGAACTAAGCTACTGGGGAGGGAGGTGATTCTCTCCCTCTACTGTGTTGAGACCGCACCAGGAGTACTGTGTCCAGCTCTGGGGCCCCTGTTACAAGAAGGATCTGGAGGTGCTGGAAGGTGTCCAGAGAAGGGCCAGGAGGATGAGCAGAGGGCTGGAGCTGCTCTGCTATGGAGACTGACTGAGAGAGTTGGGGTTGTTCAGTCTGGAGAGGAGAAGGCTCTGAGAAGACTTCATTGTGGCCTTTCAGTATCTTAAGAGGGTTTGTAAGAAAGTTGGGAAGGGACGTTTGAGGGTGTCAGGGAGTGATGGGACTGGAGAGGATGGAACAAAACTAGGAGTGGGCAGATTCAGATTGGATGTTATGAAGAAATTCTCCCACATGAGGGTGGTGAGACACTGGCACAGGTTGCCCAGGGAGGTGGTGGAAGCCTCATGCCTGGAGGTTTTTGCAGCCAGGCTGGATGTGGCTGTGAGCAACCTGCTGTAGTGTGAGGTGTCCCTGCCCATGGCAGGGGTTTGGAACTGGATGATCCTGGTGGTGCTTTCCAACCTTAACAGTTCTTTGATTCTATGATTCTAAGGTTGCAGAAGGACTTTTCCTGAGGGTGTCTAGAGACAGAACAAGGGGGAATGGTTTGAAGCTGAGGGAGAACAGGGTTAGACTGGAGCTTAGGAAGAAGTTCTTCAGCACGAGGGTGATGAGATTCTGGAACAGGCTGCTCAGGGAGGTTGTGGATGCCTCCTCCCTGAGGGTGTTAGAGCCCAGGCTGGATGAGGCCTCAAGCAACCTGGGCTGGTTGAGAGGTGTCCCTTCCTATGGCAGGCAGGTTGGAGTAGATGAACTCTGTGGTCCCTAAGCCATTCTATGATTCAAACTCTAAGTCTTGCTGCCTGATAATGGTCTCTGGCCAAGTCCACCTACTAGCACAAATGAAACCATCATGTTCCTAGCACGAATCACATTGCCATCCATGGGTTCCAGAACTAATCTGGGTTCTGCAAGCAGTACAGTTCAAAGCAGCATGCAGTGATCTTGATGGAGCAGAGACCTAAGAATCTTACTCTACTTCTGCTTGCTCAGAGCTGTGTTCTCACTTCATTCCAGATGAGAACACAGCTTCCCAGAGTAAGGCAAGTAGGAAGCATATGGGTTTGGGGGGAAAAAAAAAAAAGAAAAGAAAAAGCAGAATGGGACAGAAAGATGTAGAAGTATTGTAGAATTATATTAATGAATGAGAGAGAGTGGTTAACTAATTAGAGGAGTTTCTTGGGCAGTCCCATGTGCAACGGTAGGAAAACAGACACATTGGTGCTGAGAAGCTTTAGCACCTAGAGCTCACCAGCTTTGAATCATGGTGGCTAAAGTGGTCAGGAGTTGCAGCCCAGTGGGATGGACTTGTGGTTGAGAAGTTCATGGAGGGATGCCATGTTGGAACAAGAGAAGAGAGTGAGGAGTTCTCCCCCTGGGGAGGAAGGATCTGCAGAAACAACATGGGATGGACTAATTGCAACTCTCACTCTCTGTCCTCCTGTGCTGCTCTGGAGAGAGGAGGTAGAGAAACTGGGAGCAGAGTTGAGCTGGGGAAGAGGGGAGGGGTGGGGGGAAGGCAGTTTTAAGATCTGGTTTTGTTTCTCATCTTTCTGCTCTGCTTCATCTGCTAAATTGCTGTTGGTTTGTTGGTTTAGATTGAAGTTTGCTGTTTCACCAAGTGGAGTCTGTTCTTTGTCCAGGACCATAACCGGTGAGTGAGAGCCCTCTGTTCTTTCTCTCAGCTCTCAAGTTTTTTGTTGTATTTTTGTCCTCCACACACCACTGGAGGGACAGGAGTGAGCTTGCAGTTGGGTGGTGCTTTGTTGCCAGCTGGATGGGCTCAAACCACAACAACAGAAAACAGAAGAGGGAAGACAGAAACTGAAACAGGAAGATGTTTAATGACAGCTTATTAAGAGCTCAACCTCTTGGGATAGAGGTGAAAATATGGAAAATAAGAAAGAGAGGGTGGTGATGGATGCTGTTGGGAAGATTTGGGAAGCACCATTTTGGCTCCTCTCTGCTGCAGCTGTTGTTCAGCCACCCCACATCCTTTTATTCCTCTGGAAGCAACAGAGGCACAGCAGCAGCAAAACAAACCCCTGGCTTTCCAGAGCTGTGGTCTGGTTTTGGGGTCTTTTTCTCAAGCAACCACATATCTTTGGCAGCTGACCACTGTTCCCTGGGGTCTAAGCTAATTGGTTGAGTAGCTGGACCTAGTTCAAGCCACACTGCAATGCTAATGTAGCTACATCACTCCTGGGCTTCAACCCATCTCTATGCACAAGCACCAGGAGGAGGTAGAACCAAGCTTCTGGCACTCAGCATGGAAACTTGCCTAAACTCCATTTATTCTCCAGGGAGGTGGTAGAAGCTCCATCCCTGGAGGTTTTTGCAGCCAGGCTGGATGTGGCTGTGAGCAACCTGCTGTAGTGTGAGGTGTCCCTGCCCATGTCAGGGGGCTTGGAACTGGATGACCCTTGAGGTCCTTTCCAGCCCTGACAATTCTGTGATTCTGTGATTCTATTTCATAATTTGATTAGTATCTATATGGATAAACTATTAAACTATAAATATCAACTTATGATTTACTGAATTATATGAAATAGAGCAACTTCTCAGAAGAGACCAAAGAAGAAGATCTCCTTTCAGAATGGGTGGATGAGGCATTTATTTGCAAAGAAACCTCTGCACCTTCCAGAAATTGGAAAGTATGAAGCCAGTTACAGCTTCCTTGTGAGCCTTGTGTGTATATCCACATGGCTTTGGCTGAGGGGACATTGGGCACAGGCATGTGAAGAACTAGTTCCATCAGATGCTCTCAAATGAAATACTTGGGGCTCCAGGGATGGTGACTCCACCATCACTCTGGGCAGCTTGTTCCAATCCCTGACCACTCTTGCAGCACAGAAAGTTTTTCAATCATTTAATGCCTTTGAAGACCTCATAACCTGACCATGAAAAACAAAAATCAAGCCTGGGTTGGAAGGCAGTAGAATCATAGAATCATAGAAATGTTAGGGTTAGAAGGGACCTCAAGGATCATCCAGTTCTGACCCCACTGACATGGGCAGGGACACCTCACACTACAGCAGGTTGCTCACAGCCACATCCAGCCTGCCTGCAAAAACCTCCAGGCATGAGGCTTCCACCACCTCCCTGGGCAACCTGTGCCAGTGTCTCACCACCCTCATGGGGAACAACTTCTTCTTAACATCCAATCTGAATCCACCCATTTCTAGTTTTGCTCCATTCCCTCCAGTCCTATCACTACCTGACACCCTCAAAAGTCCCTCCCCAGCTTTCTTGGAGCTCCCTTCAGATGCTGGAAGGCCACAAGAAGGTCTCCTGACACCCTTCTCTTCTCCAGACTGAACAATCCCCAACTCTCTAAGTCTGGCTCCAGAGCAGAGCAGCTCCAGCCCTCTGCTCATCCTCCTGGCCCTTCTATGAACACCTTCCAGCATGTCCAGATTCTTCTTGTAATAGAGGCTCCAGAACTGGACACAGTACTCCAGGTGTGGTCTCCCCAGAGTGGAGCAGAGGGGGAGAATCCCCTCCCTGGCTCTGCTGGCCACACTTCTCTTGCTGCAGCCCAGGCTCTGCTTGGCTTTATGGGCTGCAAGTGCTCACTGCTGGCTCCTGTGAGCTTCTCCTCCACCAGCACCCCCAAGTCCTTTTCTCCCTGTAGGATCCCTTCTCTCTTGTTCCCAGAAAAGGGTGACTATGTCCAAGTGACCTATTTTAAATGTCCCTTGGCTGTGGCATACTCTGGACTGGAGACAGTCATCTGGCATTAAAAAAACTGACTCCAGGGTCTGTGTTAGCATTTTAATTGTGTGGACAACCTTGTCTCAGTGATTGACCCTCGAGAATGGACGCAGGCTAGGGAGCTCCGTTTATCCCTGTAGAGAATGGGCTTAGTGACACCGTGCTCATGCACTGCAGCTGGCTCTGAGGCTGATATTTCTAAAATATGCCAAATCCTTGCCTACAAAATGCTACACAAATAAGAAGCATTAATAAAGGTGATCACATTAAAGCAGGTCTGTTTGCAGTCATGTTTTAAAGGGCCGCAGTTCTAGCAGTGAGTGAGTTTTCACAGGTAAGATCAAACATTTCTCCTTCCATTGTGAGCCATTCTTTGTAAGCTTCTCCAATAAAAAAAAAAAAAAAAAAGAAACAAACCCCAAAAAACAGCAAGAATATCTCATACATATTGAAATGCAGTGGCATTCTTAAAGACTGAGCCTTCATTTGCAGGTGGCTGGCAAGAGTGATGAATTTCTCTTTCTAGCTGACGAATTGAAGCCTGGATTTCAAGCTTAATGGTGTCAATAAAAGGAACAAACAAACAAACAAACAAACAAAAAGTCAGCTTAAAATTTACATTTTGAAAACCAATGTAATTTGTGTTTGGTACAAGCACACACCAGGTGCACTTTAGCTTCAGCCTCGAGCTAAGGAAGCAAGGTCCCCTGCTCTGCTAAACTCTTTTGAAAGTCAAAGTCCTGTCACATCCTCGAGCCTAACTGGTTCTCATCACTTAAGAAATGTTTTCCACAGGTTGCCCTCAGAGAGAAGAAAGGCATCAGAGCTTAAGGGGAAGGTGGCTCTGAGCCTCTGCAGCAGCATCTTGAGCTTCCAGTGCCTTTATTAAGGGCAGAAGCAGGCCTGTTCAGGGTGGGGGACTGGCACTGACAAGTCTTGTGCTCTGACACAGAGCTTTGCCTCTTTTGCTGCCAATCTCAACTTTAAAGTGCTGCTGACACAACTTTGACAGAGTGGCAGAAGAAGATATAATTTCCCTAACTGACACAGCTTATGATGTTTTCCTTGTAATATTGCCTCCTATTCTTTCTTGGGGGGAACTGGCATAGAAATACCTGTTTAAAAAAAAAAAAAAAAAAGAATCTTTTGATTATCAAAAGTAGCTCCATTCAAAGAATTTTCTAGCATGATTCACACAACAACCTCTTGTTAGCATAGAGAGGGCCTGGGGCTCCAGCTTTGTGTTATGGATAGATCTGCTCAGGTAATATACAGGATGTGAACTCCAGTACAGGAGTTGAAGCTTACAGTGTGTAAAATGGGATTCCTAGCTCATCATCACTTCAGAGGGATTTCTAACTCACCCTTACTTCAGTGGGCTTTCTAACTCACCCTCACTCCAGGGAAGCCTCATCCCTGGAGGTTTTTGCAGCCAGGCTGGATGTGGCTCTGAGCAGCCTGATCTAGCTTGAGGTGTCCCTGCCCATGGCAGGGGGTTGGAACTGGATGATCCTTGAGGTGCCTTCCAACCCTGACAATTCTGTGATTCTATAAGGACCCACAGCAATTTCAAAACTAAGATGAGCTCAGCCTTTGCAGAAGATGTTTCCAAGGAACAGCCTGGGATACAAGCCCCGTCTCACTACCCCTTTTTGGTGACTGTGGTGTCATGTCAGCTGAGAAGGAAATATTTCTCTTATACCCAGGGGGCCATACTTACATAGCAGGTAGCAGAGACAAGTGGCAATTGAGCAGTGAGCTACCACAGGGCTTACTGGGGCCTGTTTAAGCTGCACTTTGAGTTATGAGGCCAGGGGTCGAGTGTCTTCAATCACCCAAGAAGTGTGTCTGTAGCCAAGCAAACACAGCCAGTGGGGCTTATTGCTGCTGGAGGAGGTTTCAGGCACTGAAAGAGAATAATCTGAGACTGCTGAGGTCCTCTGTTCACTCAGAGGCCTTTGTACATTTATCTGTAGCTGTGTAACACAGCAGTGATTTTGGAATGCCACCCCTCATCAGGGTGAAGCAGCATTCAATATATCAATCAGTTCATGGAGAGAAAAAGTATAAATCCAGTGGCAGGAGAACAAAAATCTAACGAGGTGGCAAGTACCTTTTTCAAGAGAAATATGTGTTTATGAACATTGTCCTAGAGCTTTAGGCATGGTGATGGGCTGTGGAGCAACAGGAAACCCTGCTGTATGCCTGCAGAGTGTTTCCTTGGGATCCTGCTACTCCCACAGTGTGAGTACACGGAAAAGGAGCAAGTCTGTACAATCCACACACAGAGAAATCAGAAATTCACACAATTGTTCAGGTTGGAAAAGACCTCTAAGGGTACTGGGTCCAGCTGTGGAGCTTACAGCCCCATAGCTGTTAAACCATGTCCCCAGGTGCCATGGCCACACATTTCTTGAATGCCTCCAGGGACGGTGACTCCACCACCCCCCTGGGCAGCCTGTTCCAATCCCTGATCATCTTGCAGGAAGGACTTTTTTCCTGATATCCTACCCAAACCTCTGCTTGCACAATTTGAGGCTATTTCCTCGTGTCCTATCACAGGTTTCTTGGGAGAAGTGAGCAACCCCCACCTGGCTCCAGCTTCTCTTCAGGGAGTTGTAGAGAGCAATGAGGTCTCCCCTCAGCCTCTTCTTCTCCAGACTAGACAACCCCAGGTCCCTCAGCTGCTCCTCACCAGCCCTGTTCTCCAGACCCTTCCCCAGCTTTGTTGCCCTTCTCTGGCCCTGCTCCAGCTCCTCAATGTCCTTCTTGGAGCGAGAGGCTCAAAACTGAACCTAGGACTCAAGCTGTGACCTCACAGAAGCTGAGTACAGGGACATGATCCCTGCCCTCCTCCTGCTGGCCACGCCATCAATGATCCAGGCCAGGATGCTGATGGCCTTCTTGGCCACCAGGGCACACTTCTGGCTCATCTTCAGATAACTGTCAACCAACTCCCTTAGATCTTTTTCTTTTTGGCATCTTTCCAGCTACTCTGCTCCAAGCCTGGAGTGTTCATGGGATTGTTGTGACCCAAGTGCAGTACCTGGCAACTGGCCTTGTTAAACTTCATACAACTGACCTCAGATTATGAATCCAGTCTGTCAAGGTCCTTCTGCAGAGCCTTCCTACTGTTCAGTATAAGAATACTACCCTACCTGGATAAGGAATTGGCTGCATGATTGAAACAGCAGGATGAGGGAGGGGCTGCATGATTGAAACAGCAGGATGAGGGAGGGGATTCTCCCCATCTAGTCTGCTCTTGTGGGAACCTACCTGGAGTACTGCATCTAATTCTGGGGTCCCCAACACTAGAAGGACATAGAACTGTTGGAGAGGGACTAGAGGAGACCACAAATATGATCAGAGAGCTGGAGAACCTCCCCTATAGGGACAAGCTGAGAGAGTTGGGGCTGTTCAGTCTGGAGAAGAGAAGGCTCCAGAGAGACCTTACAGCAGCCTTCCAATACCTGAAGGGGCTCCAGGAGAGCTGGGGAGGGACTTTGGACAAGGGCTGGAAGTGGCAGGATGAGGGACAATGGCTTTTAACTGGAAAAGGTCAGATTTGCAATGGAGATTATAATGAAATTTTTGACAGTGAAGGTGGGGAGACACTGGAACAGGTTGCCCAGGGAGGCTGTGGGTGTCCCTTCCCTGGAGTTGTTCAAGGCCAGGCTGGATGGGGCCTTGAGCAACCTGGACTAGAGGGAGGTATCCCTGCCCATGGCAGGGGGTTGGAACTAGATAATCTTTAAGGTCCCTTCCAACCCAAACCATTCTATGAGTCTATGAATCTATGACCCAGCAGAGGAACACCACTGCTGCTGCTGCTGCTTTTGGCGTGCATGGGTTGTGAGTGACACAAGGGCTCCAGTCCAAGGCCTTGCTGCAGTAATGTGCCACTGAGGGCCCACATCTTCTGAGAGATGTTCTCTCAGCAGCAATTGCAAGGCTCCAGCCCTCTGTGTGTGTGGGCATCATCTCCATTTGTGTGTGGAACACAAGTCAGTGTGCGCTGGGCGAGAGCTTCACTGGCTGCCTGCAGGCTGCTCTGACTCATCGCTGCGAGTGCTTTGCTTTAAGGCTTTTGCAGTTTTTAATTTGCAAAATGATGGGGTATCCTTAGTGGTCTGAAATACTTACTCTATCATTTCTGTTCCCTGCTCGTTAATTTTCATGTCTTTAACGTCTCTCTGTTCACCATCACTACCTTAGATGGAAGATAGTCTTTGAAACGTCTGTTTGCGGCTTTAACCAGGTGACAAGGAATGATTGGTGAAACAGTTCAAGAGAGGCACTTTTAGATCAGATGTTGCTTGTTGTCCAGCTGAGCCAAGGCCTTGCAGTCATCTTGGCAGGTTGGAATTTGAATGTTTGTTATAAGAAAAAAAATAATCAAGATTCTCAGTGGAGCCTTTCTGCTCTGGGACTGTAGGTCATAGTCAGACTATGCTGGCTGCTGCCTAGAGACTCAGAGACCTGACCAAATTACCAAACATCAGCTGAACTTCAGTGGTTGTCAGTCTGGAACCTCCTACCTGGTACAGAGCTCTGTACTCTGTGCTGGTGAAGCTGTACTGCAAACACTGGCTGCAGTCTCGGGGTCCTCACTACAAGAAGGATATTGAGGGGCTGGAGCATATCTGAAGAACGGTAATGAAGCTGGGGAAGGGTCTGGAGAACAGGGCTGGTGAGGAGCAGCTGAGGGAGCTGAGGTTGCTTAGTGTGGAGAGAAGGAGGCTGAGGGAAGACCTCATTGCTCTCTACAACTCCCTGAAAGGAGGCTGGAGCCAGGTGGGGGTTGCTCACTTCTCCCAAGAAACCTGTGATAGGACAAGAGGAAATGGCCTCAAGCTGCACCAGGGGAGGTTGAGGTTGGAGATTAGGAAAAATTTTTTTGCTGCAAGAATGGTCAGGGATTGGAAGAGGCTGCCCAGGGAGGTGGTGGAGTCATCATCCCTGGAGATGTTCAAGAAACCTAGAGACATGGTGCTGGGGACGTGGTTTAGTGGCTGTGGTGGTGCTGGGTTGATGGTTGGACTGGTTGACCTTAGAGAGCTTTTCCAATGGAAACCATTTATGATTCTATTATGTAATTCAGATCCTATAGCCCATATGGTTTGCAAGGCCAAAGTGGAAGCCTGCCTTTCATGGGCACAGAGCAGTGTGACCTGAATCACACCTGTTGTGTGCAATCTCAGTGCCAGGTCTTGGTGACAGGCACCCATACCTCAGCACTAACCCTTAATTTCCTGGTACTCCGTAGCCAGCTAGGCTTTTGACAGGACCATCAACTTGGTTATTTTTTGGGCTCCTCCTGTGGCAAAAAGTGGGAAGTCAATAACTGTATCTCCCTACTGACACTCCATTAGCATCAGAGCTTAGTGGGCACATGTCTATGGTCCTGCTGTGGCAGGGGGGGTTGGACTCAAAGATCTCCAGTGGTCCCTTCCAGCCCTTAACATCCTGTGATCCCAGTGAAGAAAGTTGAGATTTGTGCTCGTGTCTTCAGAGAGAGCAGACAGTCCTGTGAATATCAGAATTTGCTCTCTGTAGAGCTTGAGCACGTAAACCACAAGGAACAAATGCATGGTTCAAGTGAGGTTTCCTTCCAGAGCTCCTCCAAGAGCATCACTGAAAACAGCAACACTCACTTGGTGGTAACACACAATGCTTGACTCGTGTGGGCAGACAGAGAAGCATGTGCTGAAAAACAATATTAAATCCCCAAATCACCATATTTGCCTTATTTTCTTTGTTTGCAGACGTGTTTACACTACACATGTGGTGACTGCTAGTTCCTAGGCTCAGCTTGCTCGGATGATGTTTGTCTGAACACTGCCATTTGGAGGCAAAGGAGCTGCACTCAGGCTTAATGACTAACAGCAAATTAAAAACTCCCTGGAGAACTGCAACTCAGCTACATCTCTGTTTGTCAAGGAGCTGGAATCCCTCTCTCTGGCCTCCTGGTTCCCCCATACTGGTCTGCAGCAGATCCATCCCTGTAAGGTGGGTGAGAACTGGCCGAATGACCAAGCTCAGGGGGTTGTGATCAAGGGTGCAGGGTCCAGTTGGAGGTCTGTGGCTAATGGTGATCCCTAGGGGTCAATACAGGATCCAGCCTTGTTCAGCATCTTCAGCAGTGACCCAGATGAAAGGACAGTGTGGAGTCTCAGCTAGTTTGCTGAAGGTACCAAACTGGAAGGAGTGTCTGACACCCCCTCAAGGTGTGCTACCAGCCAGCCAGACCTGGACAGGCTGGAAAGTTGGGCAGAAGAGACCTCATGAAGTTCAATAAGGGCAAGTGTAGAGTCCTGCACCTGGGGAGGGACAACTCCCTGCACTGGTACAGGTGAGGGGTGGCCTGCTGGGAAGAAGCTCTGCAGACAAGGACCTGTGAGTGCTGAGTTCCCCATGAGCCAGCAAAGTGCCCTGGTGGCCAAGAAAGCCAACTGTATTCTAGGGTAAGTTAAGAAGATTGAGGTCAGCAGGTCGAGGGAGGTTCTCCTCCCCCTCTACTCTGCCCACACCTGCAGTATTGTGTCCAGTTCTGGGTTTCCCAGTTCAAGAGAGGCAGGGAACTACTGGAGAGACTCCAACAAAGGTCCACAAAGACGGTAAGGGGACTGGAGCGTCTCTCTTATGAGGAGAGACTGAGAGACCTGGAGTTCTTTAAGCCTGGAAAAAAAGAAGCCTGAGTGGGGACCTTCTCAATGCTAATCAATATCTAAAGGGTGGAGATTATAAGGATGGGGCCAGGCTCTTTTCAGTGGTGTCCAGTGAGAGGACAAGGGGCAATGGGCCCAAACCAGAACACAGAAGGCATCACTTGAGCTTAAGGAAAAAGTTCTTTATTATGAGGGTGTTGGAGCCCTGGACCAAACTACCCAGAGAGGTTCTGGAGTCCCCTTCTTTGGAGACTTTCAAAGCCCACCTGGACATGATCCTGGGCAGCCTGATCTAGACTAGCCCATGTTAGTAAGGGGGTTGGACTCAATGATCTCCAGAGGTCCCTTCTACCCCCCAGTGTTGTGTGATTCTGTGATACCAACAAATACAAGCCAATACTCTGACCTACTTCTTCAGACAGCTCTGAGCTCATCTGTTAATGCAATAATATTCTTTTCCACATTTCTAGGAATCTGAGGGAGGTATCATGGGATCAAAGGTTGGTTTGGATACAGAGAATACATTTGTTTTCTGTAGCTAAGTTCACCTTAATTTCATTGATACTCAACAGTTAGTTGCATTGTGATATCCAACCCAGAATATGCAATTCTTAAACCAAAATAGTCTCATGAAGACACAGGGTCAGGATAAGGTTTATTGGGAGCAATCCTCCTAACCTGAACCCTCTTAACCTTTGTCTCACTGGTGCAGTTTATGCATTGCTCATAACCAAGTGAGGAACTTTGGACACTCTAACAAAATGTAGTGTAGCAAGAGGCATCCCTCTGGCATCTGCCAAGTAAAAATATTTTAACTCAGCTATGTGCCCCTTTGGTTTTAAGGGGGATACTGCTGGAGACCAGAGATTCACTCTGAAGCAGAAGTCTAAAAGTGTTACCACATCCTGCAGTGCCCTTGATGTTCTTTATTGTTGCCAAGGCCTTCCAATCTCTACTCTCCAATAAATCCAAGCTTGTAAAGCTTCATACAGCTCCCAGGTCTTGAACCCAAATGCTTCTCTTTGTAAATATAATCATATAATCATAGAATCACAGAATGCTTTGGGTAGGAAGGGACCTTCAAAGGTCATCTACTCCAACCCCCTGCAGTGAGGAAAGACACTCTCCATCAGATCAGGTTGTCCAGAGCCCTGTCAAGCTTGATCTTGAATATCTCCAAGGATGGGGCCTCAGTTACCTCCCTGGGCAACCTGTTCCAGTGTTCCACCAACCTCATGGTGCAGAAGTTGTTGCTAATATCCAATCTAAATCTCTTCTCTAATTTCAAACCATTGGCCCTTGTCCTGTCACTTCAGGCCTTTGCAAACAGCTCCTCTGCAGCCTTCTTGTAGCCCCCTTCAGGTACTGGAAGGAAGCTCTCAGGTCTCCCTGGAGCCTCCTCTTCTCCAGGCTGAACACCTGCAGCTCCCTCAGTCTGTCCTTGTAGCAGAGGTGCTCCAGGCCCCCGATCATTTTTTGTGTCCCTCCTCTGGATCCAATTCATCAGGCCCATGTCCTTCTGTTGAAGGCACCAGAGTTGGGCACAATACTCCAGGTGAGGTCTTGCTGCTGCTGTGATTGGGAAGAGCAGGGGACCATCACCAACATGAATGCAAACAAGGCAATGTTAAACTCCTTGAATAGAGACATTCAAGGTCAGGCTTGATGGGACTCTGAGCAACCTGATCTGGTCTGGGGTGTCCCTGCTTGCTTCAGGGAGGTTGGACTGGATGGCCTTTAAAGGAGCCTTCCAACCCAATTCATTCCATGATTCTATGATTCTATCCCATTTTTTCAATGGGTACTCTGCAATACTAACTTCTTGAGCCACCATAGTTTAGCTGAAGGTCTAGACTTAACATTTCAGTTGCACAGTTCAGTCCTTCCAAGCATCTCTCTGGGTTGCCACAATGCCATAATCCATGGAATAGCTCTTTAGGTATTGTTCCCTTTCCATCACAATTTTCCTTGCTTGTGGAAAGGACAATAATGTCCTCACTGCTGTAAAGCTTCCTTCATTAATGCATGTATGACACCTTGAAACTGATGAATAATAGATTTGGGACTTTAATGAGCAACAGTAATGATTCCTTTAAAAGTCCTTGGTCCTGTGCTAAAGAGAATTCCCTATCAACATGAACAAATTAGAGACTTCATGCTTTTTTTTTTTCTTGTTTAAAAAGAAGTTGATCTGCTGCTTGTTTGTTTCATCAGCTGAATTTAAAGCTTTCTCATAGTATTTCCATACCAAGTGGTCTTCAGCATGCAAAAATAGCTGGATAAAACTCTCCCCCTCACCCCCCAAAAAAAGAAAAAATAATCAATGGAGCAAAACTTGGAGGGAGGATAACTACTTTCATATTATAAATGATATGTAAAATGGATAGTTTTCATAATGGTACATAATGCCCTGCTTTAACTGTCGACATTGTATTGTACAATGCTTTGTCTGTGTGGAATTGCACCAGCTGTACCTGCTGTGCCTTTGTGGAGTCCTATTCAGCACTCTTTATTCACTGCCTCCTTTGGCAAAGCCCCCTCTGAAGTCAGTGTGTGATACGCTGTGGCAAGGAGTGCTGAATAGGGCCCTTGAATGGTAACTCCTTGGAGGAGGAAACTGCCACTTTGCTCACACTTCTCTTGCTGTATAATGCAATTTGGACTGAAGATGTTATGAAAATACTACTGCTAATAGATTGAGCAACTGCAGCAGGAAAACCACAGCAGCTCCCAAGCAATGAGGACCTTTTCTCAGCATAAAGGAGGCAAAGAAGGTTTTGGTACTCCACCATGGCTGTTGCCTTCACATCTTGTGAGCAGGAGCTTTGTAAGGTTTGCATATAGCACCTGAAAATATCATGACAAATGTTAAAATGGTCAAAAATTAATACTTTTTAGGGAAGTATTTTAAACTCACAGCTGGCACTTCTTCAGTCTCTCACCCATAACTATGCCTTAGACCTCAGTCTTGTACCAGTGGCTAAAGTACAGCTCTTTCTCTTTTGAGGTTAATCTAAGTGCTGTATTAGTCTATTTTTTTTCCCTCAGGCTTTTGAAAACCTGAAGCTCCACAGAATCTTTCTTTGAACACTGGAGTTTGGTTGGGCTCCCCTAATTTGCCATGTTAGCTGTGATAAAGGTTGAGCAACAGCAGCAGGCAAACCACAGCATCTCCCAGGCAATGAGGACCTTTTCCCAGCATAAAGGAGGCAAAGAAGGTTTTGGTACTCCACCATGGCTGTTGCCTTCACATCTTGTGAGCAGGAGCTTTGTAAATTTCGCATGCACCACCTGAAAACATCTTGACAAATAAAAATGTCAAAGATTAATATTTCTGAGAGTATTTCAAACTCACAGCTGGCACTTTTTCAGCCTCTCACCCATAACTATGCCTTAGACCAGTCTTGTACCAGTGGCTAAAGTACAGTCCTTCCTCTTTTGAGGTTAATCTGTGCTGTATTCATCTATTTTATTTTTCTTTCTCAGGCTTTTGAAAACGTGAAGCTCCACGGAATCTTTGTTTGAACACTGGAGTTTGGTTGGGCTCCCCCAGTTTTCCTTGTTAGCTGTGATAAACTGCCTGTGCCAACAAAGCCCAGCCAATTTCATGTGCTAAAAAAGAACACTTAAAACAATTTGACTAAACGCCTTTACAGCTTTGGGTTTAATTAGATGTTTTGCCTCTTCAGCTTACTGGAAAGAGCCAGATAGCTTTTAACCATGTCAGTCTATATAACAGCAGGTGTCAGCTTTAACTGCCTCTGAAAATTTTAAATGTATTCAATTAAACAGAATCCCTTGGAGTAGGAAACTTTTTATGTTCATTTGTCTTAGGCAAGCTTTGCAACGTTTTCTTCCTGCATACCGTGGCCTTGTTGATTCTGTGACCCAATTATGCCTACAGAGAACACTCAGTTAGTTCTCTCATCTCAGTGTAATCCATCAGAGCAATGGCTTCTGCTACAGGTGTCAGCTTGGAAGGTAAGGCTCTCTCTCTCTCTCTCTCTTCAGGAAGCCAAAGCAATCTGAAAATTGATAGCACTGAGATCTGAAATGGAAGGCTTCTCTGATTCTCATCTCCATATACAGAATCACAGACTCACAGAATGTTAGGGGCTGGAAGGGACCTTGAAGGATCATCCAGTCCAACCCCAATGCCAGAGAAGGAGCACCTAGAGCAGATCACACAGGAACACATTCAAGCAGGTCTTGAATATCTCCAGAAAGGGAGACTCCACAACCCCCCTGGGCAGCCTGTTCCAGGGTTCCATCACCCTCACAGGCAAAAAATTCTTCCTCCTCTTTCCATGGAACTTCCTATGCCTCAGCTTCCACCATTGTCCCTTGTGCTATCATTGGGCATCACCCAGCAGAGCCTGGCTCCAGCCTCTTGGCTCTCACCCTGCACATCTTTATCAACAGCAATGAGGTCACCTCTCAGGCTCCTCCTCTCCAAGCTACAGAGCCCTCAGCTCCCTCAGGCTCTCCTCCTAAGGAAGATGTTCCACTCCCCTAATCATTTTTGTGGCTCTGTGCTGGACTCTTTCAAGCAGTTCCCTGAGGTCCTTCTTGAACTGAGTGGCCCAGAACTGGATACAATATTCCAGATGTGGCCTCAGAATCTTTCTGACCTACTAGCTACAGCCCTTCTAATCCACCCCATGATGCCCTTGGCCTTCTTGGCCACAAGAGCACATTGCTGGCTCATGCTCAACCTCCCATCCATCAGGACCTTCAGGTCCTTTTCCCCTTCACTGCTCTCCTACAGGTCAGCACAACCTTGCTGCATCAGCCACTGCTCCCAGTTTGGTACCATCAGCAAACCTGCTGACAGTGCCCTCTGTGCCCTCATTCGGGTCATTGATGAATATATTGAACAGTCCTGGTCCCAGTACTGACCCCTGAGGGACTCCACTGGGCACAGGCTTCCAACTTGACTCCATCCCATTGCCCACAACTTTCTGACTTCTTTCCTTTGACCAGTTTATAATCCACCTCACTACCTGATCATGGTCTGTTTGTCTCAACTTGAAGCAAATGAACAAATAAATAACAAATAATCAGCAATCAGAAAATTGGAGCTCTCCAGTTCCTCAAGGCACTCACTGCAGTCTTCTGTTTGGGTTTAGAATATGAGCAAGAGCAACAGCTTCAGGTTTTATTGTGATCCTTTTGTCTTACATTTGTGTTGTTAAAGGCTGAATGAATCATTTGGTTGATTGGAGTCAGCTGCCTTGTTAGGAACTTCTTAGGACTGACCTTTCTTCTAAGACAACAGTGGTGAATGCCCAGGTGCCAGTGCCACAGTGCTGCAGGGTTTGATGTGGCTGAAGAGGGAGTGGATCTGCCCTGGTGGGCTGCACTGGAAGGAGACTGGGCACAGATCCACATCTTGCCCATGCCTCAGCTGGGAAGCACTGTTGCCTGCTGGGATCAGTGAGGATGGGCAGGTGGTCCATTCACAGAAGACGCTCCTTGTCCCTCTGTGGGACTGCCTTGTCCCTCACTGTGCCTGGGACGTGCACTCATGCTCTGCTCCCCAAAGCCAAACAGCTGCAGGGTGGGCACATGGCCTGCCGGCTGCCCAGGGATCTTCCCCCCCGGTGACATATGAAGCTGCCCACCTCATGTTCATCTTGGGGGGCACCACTGGGTGCAACCCTACTGGTCCAGGCCGTGGCACAGACACTGCTGCCTGTTCTCCTGGTTTATGCAGAGCCATCTGAAGCCCCTCAGTCATGATGTGAATTTGTTGTGCATGTGTTAAAGCACAAACCTCTTCTCTAAAGGTGAGAGAACACCTTGCTGAGTTGAGGATGTCTTATGAAATGTTCTGAGGTACTCGAAACCTAAGGAATCTCCGTTTTAATTCAAGTGTCTTTGCTTCTCACTCACTTGGCCCTCACTTCCTTTCAGCTCTCTTTTTGTTTAACTCCTCATTGCTTCACAAAGTGACAGACAATGACCTCAACATGCCTCCTTCCCAGGGGACAGAGTAGTGTCTGGGGAGGATACTGGAGGAGTGAATGGAATTTTGTCTTTGAGTCTTTACTGTGGTTAAAGGCAACCTCCAAAACTAATCTGTGGGAGTTTAATTTCTTTAGACTAATGCCCCCATTACTACATATCCATTGACATGCCTGCTCCTTAGCCTGCAGGTGAAATGGGCCCTGGCTTCTGTCCTCTAATGTGCACAGAAGCAAAGTGCCAAAATCAGGGACTCTCAGGTCTTGGTTTCACAGACTTCACAGTCAGAGCATCCTCTTCTCCTAACATCAGTTGTTTGAATTGAAGAAACCCTTTCTTGGTTCCAGCTGAAGGATAAGGATCCAGCTTGTTTACCTGTGAGTTAAATTTGTGTATGCTCTTGGAGAGTGTTCCAGGCAACTTCAAAATTAAACCCAGCATTTTAAAGCAATTCTCTGCTCAAGCTGACCTCCGATTCAGTAAGAAGCAATGCAATTGTAGTGGCATCTGTGAGGTATGCAAACAAACAAACAAACAAAAAAAAAGAAGTGTGTGGCTCAGTCTTTAAAAAAGTAAAATGAAAACCACCTGAATGTTGTACCTGAGATCTTAAGGGGAAAAAAAAATAAGGCAAACCAAACCCTTCTCTGTTTGGGACTCCTACGAGGGGAAATTGCCATTCATGTCCCCATCAAATACAACCCACAGAGGCAAACCTGTGAAATTTCCCTGAGTTCAGGCTGGTTATCTCACAAATCTGTGCAAAGCTCTGGTGAATAATTCATCCCAGGCTTGAGGTGACAAGTTAAACACGCCCATTTTGTCTCAAATGCTATGAAGGCATCAAGATGGAGCCAAGATGCAGGGTGAGCAGAGCTCAGCTGATGGGAATCTGAGCATGTCGAGAAGGGAGACGCTGCTGTAAAGAAAATGAAATGTAATGAGATACTTTTTTTCATGCATAATTCATGGCTGAAAACATGACTGCATAAAAAGCCCTAGATTTTAACAAGGCAGGGCTGCAATCATACACATTATCTTCCCAGAGGAACTTTCTATAATATTGGTCAAAAAGAGAGGATTCTGAATGCCAGTACAAAATAAAGCTGACATGTTTTCAAATGCAGTAGAATTTACTTTAATGCACAATGGCTGTAAAAGAAACAATTTATATTTACACCTCAAAATGGTTCCTAGGAAGAAAAAAAAAAGAAAAGAAAGAATTTAAAACATATGCCTGAATTTCCTGGCTTAAAGAAAAAAAAAAAAAAGTGAGATGAGGAATGAGAAAAATACCTCACAAGGAGATATAGATATATATAAAAAATGTCTAAAATGCATGAGCAGTATTTTGTTGAGCATGATGTTAGGGCTTGTGCTTTGAAATCTTTTGCAGGCATTTTCACTTTTAAGAGGCAAAACTTTACATAGGGATGACTGCTGGGAACAGGCTGTAAAAAAAAAAAAAGATAAAATGCCAGCTATTGTCACCATAATATTTCATTTGGCTGTAGTTCAGCTTTCAAGACGAGTTTAGTGGCTACCAGGGCTGTTTGAAACGGTGTTTAGCACTTGAGGTATTTAGCTGAGAAGGGATTAAAAGCAGAATGTTGATTAAGGGTGGGGATGGCTTAAATTTATCACCACAAAATCCTAATGACAGGCTTAGGGTGCCTCCTTTAGCTCTTCGCTAACCAGGAGCAGAGAAAAGGCATCAGAACAAGTGATACAGTTTGAAGGGGGAACTTGAGCCTAGTCCCTGACTGCAAAGACTGAAAGTAAGAATTATTACCATTGGATGCAAGAGAAAAATAATGCTAAGGTCTATATAATTCATTGGCTTGCTAATGGAGATACAGAGCAGTGGTATAAACAATTATTTCTCTTTTCTTCTTCTGTCCCTCCTGCTTGCAACTTCTCTCCCTCTCTTCTGCGGCTTTGCCAAGGGATTTCTGGGGCTGTTTAGTCTTGAGAAGAGAAGGCTGAGAGGGAATCTGATCAATGTCTATCAATATCTGAGGAATGGGTGCCACATGGAGGGCGGCAAGCTCTTTTGGGTGGTGCACAGTAATCAGACAAGGAACAAGTACAAGCTTGAACAGAGAAGGTTTCACCTCAATGTGAGGAGAAACTTCTTTACAGGGAGTGTGCTGGAGCCCTGGAGCAGGCTTCCCAGAGAGGTTGTGGAGTCTCCTTCTCTGGACATAATCCAAATTTACCTGGCTGGATTCCTATGCAGACTCCCCTGGGTGATCCTGCTCTGGCAGGGGGTTTGGACTGGATGATCTCTGGAGGTGCCTTCCAACCTCTAATGTACTGTGATGCTGTGAGGTGAATGGTCCTCCTGGATCCATCCAGGGGGGCCTGAGGTGTTTCTGTGTTATTTATAAATTCCAAATATATTTGTATCTGTGTCTGTCTACATATATATAGTACATGTCTTGCATATTTTCCACACATTCATTGCATTTCACACTTCTAGATTTTAGTTTGCTTGCAAAATAGAGTTTCATTTGCTTCCATCCCAAACTGAGCTGGTTTGGTGATTTGATTTTAGGGATGGTTCTCCAAGTTAGTCAGGGGTAATTTCAGTCCACTACAACAAGTCACAGGGAGTTCAGAATCACAGCAGCTGAAGCAACCTGTGAAGTTATTTGTTTAGTTTGCACTGCCCCATTTCAATATTTGTGAGGAAAGTAAAGCAGCTAATTTTACATCCCCTTGCAGTTTTATGCAGGCCTGACAGGTGGGTGAAGAATCCATTAAGGGTTCACAGTGATTGATGGTTCAAAGTGCTCACCTTCCTTTTTTTTGTTTTGCCCCCCCCCCCCCCCCCCCCAGTGTAAGAGACAGAGAAACACTACAAAGAAGAGCAGGTTGAGTTGGTGCAGCCACTAAATGATCTAAGCCATTTAAATCAAATTATGTCATTAACCCCTATTCACAGGGACTCCAAATGCCTTCTGGATTTGACAGTACCAAAATAGATAAGGTCTCTTTTGGAGCTGGGCAATAATTTAATATCTGATTAGAGAATTGTATCAGTTCACAGCTTTTATAGCAATTCAAGCTACACAAAACACAGAGGTTCCCTTTGCTCTCTCAGGCTAGCAGTGCAGTGGTGTTTTCATCTCTGATCTCTGGCTGTGCCCCTTCACTCAGGGCTTCCTTCCTTATCTGTTGTCTGCATTTTTAATTTTCCTTAATGCCATCTCAACAGACAACTCTGCTCCTTGCAGCTTCTGCAGGCATTGCTTAGCCTTTAAAGAGCACAATAATGATTTGGCTCACATCCTGCCCATGTGAAACCTGATTATCTGTTGCTTTAACCCACAACTGACTTGGCACACTTGCTTATCCCCCTTGTAGAAGACTTTAGAACTTGAACCCATCCTGGGCTTTCAGTAGCTAATTTTTGGTAATGCCTCCCTGCTTTTAACAATTCTGTGTTGTTAAAGGAGAAAGGAAGGAAGGAAGAGGACTGAAGATACCTCAATTCAAGTTGATCACAGGCTCACAAGATGTTAGGGGTTAGAAGGGACCTCTGGAGATCGAGTCCAACCCCCTACAAGAGCAGGACCATAGAATCTATCGCAGGTCACACAGGAATGCATCCAGATGGGTCTTGAAAGTCTCCAGAGAAAGAGACTCCACAACCTCGCTGGGGAGCCTCTTCCAGGGCTCTGTGACCATCCCAGAGAGGAAGTTTCTCCTCATGTTGAGGTGGAGCCTCCTGTGCTGTGGTTTATATCCGTTGCCCCTTGTCCTATCACAGGGTGCAACTGAGCAGAGCCTGTCCCCTCCCTCCTGACAGCCAGCCCTCAGATATTTATTAAATCTCCTCTCATTTATTAAATCTCCTCTCAGTCTTCTCTCCACACTAAACATCCCCAGGGCTCTCAGCCTCTCCTCACCAGGCACTGCTCCAGTCCCTTCAGCATCCTTGGAGCCCTCCCTTGGACTCTCTCCAGCAGATCCCTGTCCCTCCTGAACTGGGGAGCCCAGAACTGGACACAATATTCCAGGTGAGACTATTTTCAAGCTCCTATTGTAGAATTTGCAAAGTAATTATTTTCATCTGCTCTCCTCTGCTTCTTAGTGCAAAGCCATCACTCCTACACTCCTGCTGGCTCCAGATGTCATGGACTGCCTGGCCTCCTAGGTGGAGACATTTCCAAGTATGGAATGGGTTAGTTTGCTTAGGTAGCTGTGCTCCAAGGGAAGGTCTTCAGGCTGAATGGCTGGCCAAATACCTGGAAATGTAAAGCATCTGGAACGGGAATGAAGTGCTGATATTAGTAAAGGTCTCTCTAGGAACCCTATGACACAAGCCATGCAGTTAAGAGGACTCAGCTCAGCTGAGCTCACAGAATTAGAGTTTGTTTTCTATTTATTTTCTTCTTAACTTCTACCTAGAGTCTTTACAAATGGGTATGAAGTGATCCACTTGCAGTACAAAGGAGGAAAAGGCTACAGCTTGATTTGCTGTGATCCACCATGCTACATTTCCTATCTTTACCTCCAGTGAAGCTGCTGGTCCTGGGAGACACCTCATCTTTTGTCCAGTTCTGGGCCCCTCAATTCAAGAAAGAAGTTGAATTGCTTGAACATGTCCAGAGAAGGGCAGGAAAGCTGAGAAGGGATCTGGAGCACAGCCCTGTGAGGAGAGGCTGAGGGAGCTGGGGGTGTTTAGCCTGGAGAAGAGGAAGCTCAGGGCAGACCTCATTGCTCTCTACAACTACCTGAAGGGAGGTTGTAGCCAGGTAAGGGTTGGTCTCTTTTCTCAGGCAACCAGTGACAGAAGGAGAGGACACAGTCTCAAGCTGCACCAGGGGAGGTTTGTGCTAGATGATAGGAAGAAATTCTTCACAGAAAGAGAGATTGGTCATTGCAATGTGCTGCCCAGGGCATGATGGAGTCACCATCCCTGGAAGTGTTTAAAACAAGACTGGGTGAGGCACTCAGTGCCATGGTTTAGTTGATTAGATGGTGTTGGGTGATAGGTTGGACTTAATGATCTCAAAGGTCTTTTGCAACCTGGTTGATTCTGTGATTTTTCTTTATCACCTTTGCTCATTGTATGACCAGGAAACTGCTCATCCTTGAGCCACAGCAGAACAGAGCACTTCCCAAATGTTGGGGTTTTTTCCTAATTTTAATTCATCTCGTCACAAACAGATTTTGTGATAAAGTGTTGACTCCAAACAAGCCATCCACATCTCACAAGTTCATCTGAATGAGGTGAGACACACCAAACTACTTGCAGATGAGCAGGCCAGGTAGTTTCTCCCATCCCTGGAGGTGTTTCAAAGAGGCAGAGAAGTGATGCTGAGGGCCATGGTTTAGCATGAGTCTTGGTTGAATTAGAGAATAGTTGGACTCGATGATCTTAAACGGCCTTTCCAACTGAAAAAAAAAAGAAAAAAATCTTCAATGCATCTCTTGGAACTGAGGATCTTGTTGCATCAGCCTGCCCAGGAATATCATCTGCATAATGACCCACAGTAGGGGCTGTGTACATTGGTATGCAGTGGTGACTTTACCAGTGTCAGGTCTCATTACTTTGACAGATCATCTCTGTGAGATGGGTCCTTGAACTACAATGCTTTATGTTTGGAGCACATTTCACCTCCAGGATTGGGGTTATGAAGCTAGCACAGAGCTGAGCGTTACAGTTGTGAGCTGAAGCTGAGCTGTGTTTTGCCATCTGATGACTACATAAAAAAACATACATGGAAATAAACTAAAGAGGCACACAGCTGCCCCAGCTTGTGCCAGTGTGTGCCACTGCTGCCAAAGGTAAGCTCCTTCTGGAATTCCACCTTTCCTTGCTGCTTGCAGAAGCCTACCACATTTTACACAACTCCATGCAGTGTGAACAGAGGAACACGAACACAAGGGACGTTACTGCAGTGTCCTTTGGCATGTTAAATGGGGCCTTGATCAAACGTGACCCTAGTTGCTACACTGAGTACAAAACCCAGAACAAGTCCTATTTCAAACTGGAATGTCGCCTGTCTTGGGTCTGGTTGTGCCCTCAAGATACCAGCAAAATTCCGGGTGCTGTGTCTGACAATAGTCATGCACATGGAGGGCACAGGTTTAGAAAGAAGGAATAGTTCCCTGACTGGACTTCTCCCAATCTAAGATGATGGTTGGACTTGATGATCAGTTTTGGGCTCCCCAATTCAAGAGAGACAGGGGTCTGCTGGAAAAAAAGTCCAATGGAGAGCTACAAGGATGATGAAAGGACTGCAACATCTCTGCTGTGAAGAAAGACTGAGAGCCCTGGGGCTGTTTAGTTGGAGAGGAGAAGACTGAGAGGGTATCTTATTAATACCTAGAAACATCTGAGGGGTGAGTGTGAAGATGATAGTCCCAGGCTGTTCTCAGTGGTGCTCAGTGATAGGACAAGGAACAACAGGTACAAGTTGGAACACAGGAGGTTCTACCTCAACATGAGGAGACGCTTCTGTGTGGCGAGAGTGACAGAGCCCCGGAGCAGGCTGCCCAGAGAGGTTGTAGAGTCCCCTTCTCTGGAGACTTTCCAAACCTTCCTGGTCATGTACCTGTGCAATCTGCAGTGGTTGACTCTGCTTTAGCAGGGGGGTTGGACTGGATGATCTCCAGAGGTTGCCTTCCAATGCCAACTATTCTGTGGTTCTTGGCAGAATCCTGTGCAGGTGCACTTTTAGACCATTCTGGCAATACAGTTACCAAAGGGGGAACAAAAATTATTAATGACAAAATATGCAGATGATTCAAAACATAATTAAGCAAAAGCTAATGACAGACTCCATTCTATGAGAAGTGTTGGTTTGTAAGGCGGAGTCCCTTGTAAAATGTGTATTAGCATCATGATGTCCAGGAACAAGTCATGCAGGTCACACTTACAAGGTGACATTCTGGATAGCTTTGGCTGTTAGTCTGCCTTAATCTCCTACCTGTGAAGGAGAATGTGACCCTTGAATACCTGAACCACAGGACATGACAAGAATCAAAAGGTAGCATTACATTTTCAAATGGAATGAGCAGCAGCAGCAGCACAGTGAGATTATTGGTCTATGCTAATTTCAGAAAAGTTGAGCACAAATTACTAGACTGATTCAAGTTGGGCAGACAAAGAGCTTAGTCAATTTACTTTTCTAGAAGAAGGCCAAGACCAGGCTTGATGACAGTACTACTAGGAAAGTAGATCTATATATACATCTATCTATATCTATATCTATATCTATATCTATATCTATATCTATATCTATATCTATATCTATATCTATATCTATATCTATATCTATCTGTATCTATTTCATCTATATTATATCTATCTGTATCTATACCATCTGTATCTATATCTCATCTATATCTATCTATATATGTATCTGTATCATCTCTATCTCTATATCTCTATCTATCTCTATCTCTATCATCTGTATGCACCTATATCTATGTATCTATATCATCTATATCTATGTATCTATATCTATCTATATCTATATCTATATCTATATCTATCTAATCCCATTTAATTTAGAAGAAAAAAGGGTGGTGTGTTTTTTTTATTTGTTCATTCAGGGTTTTTTTTTCATTGCTTTCCCTGGCAGTAGTCTGAAGTTAGGCAAATTCGGCTGAAGAGCAAAGTACACATTTCTAGCAGTGAAAGAAATGAAGCAGTAGAGCAGTTTGCCTGTGAAAGTAATGGATTTTTCTGTCACCCCAAATCTCTAAATTAAGACTACATGTCTTTTGGCAGATCTACTACAGCTGGAACCAAAGTTATAGTCTTGATTTGTAAATTACTGAGTGATGTGCTTTGCCCTTTGCTCTAGGGAGAGGTCAGGCTAGATGGGAGCAAAGGCCTCTTATGGCCTTGACATCCATGAATCTGCATTGTGGTTTGGCTTAATGAACAGCACAGCAGCAAGCACCTCCTAACTCCTCACACCACCCCCTCCCTGCCTTCACTGCCAAAACCCACACAATATAGAACATTACAGTTTTGGAAGACCCAGCAGAAACTTTCCTGCTCTATCCCAAATGCAAGAACTCAGTGATCTGAAGGGAACTGCAGCCAAGTTGTAAGTTGGTAAAAAGAGAGCCAAGCAGCTCAAAAGCACAGAATCACACAGAAGCAACCAGGTTGGAAGAGACCTCCAAGATCATCAAGTCCAACCCTAACTAATCAGCTAGACCATGGCACTAAGCGCCTCATCCAGGCTCTTCTTAAACACCTCCAGGGACATCGACCCCACCACCTCCCTGGGCAGCACATTCCAATGGTCAATCTCTTTTTCTATGAAGAACTTCTTTCTAAGATCAAGCCTAAACTTCCCCCTGCACAGCTTGAGACTGTGTCCTCTTCTTCCATTGCTGGTTGCCATGGAGAAGAGACCAACCCCCACCTGGCTACAACCACCCTCAAGGCAGCTGTAGATGGCAATAAGGTCTCCCCTGAGCCTTCTCATCTCCAGGCTAAGAAGTGGTTGTTTTGTAGAATTTTAGCAAAGCCCTTTTGACCATGGCCTGCCTCTTTCTCTCACACTTTCTCTGATATGTCTCCAACTCAAGTAAACAATGATTGCAGTTCTTGGAGCACATCAGGTTTTGCTTCTTATAGCATTAAAACCTTTTTAGTAGCATTAATCATTTTAAAAAAAAATTAATAATATTAATATAAATCATCTCAGGATGGTCTCAGGAAAGCTGTTTCCGAGCAGGCCTCTCTGTTAGGTTGTTGTAGGCATTTTGGTGAGTATTGTGTATGTAATGGTACCGTGGTTTCCACTTGCATGCTTACCTCAACAGGACTCTTTCAGGGTATTTTCACAGTAGCATACCCATGTGATACTTGTGGCATAAAACAAATGGGATCCTGGGATGTACCAAGAAAGGTGTGGCCAGCAGGTCTAAGGAAGTTCTTCTACCTCTCTGCTCTGGTGAGACCACAGCTGCAATACTGTGTCCAGTTTAGGGCTCCCCACTTCAAGAGAGACAGAGAAATGCTGGAGAGAGTCCAAGTGAGAACAACGAGGATTATTAGGGGACTTGAGCATCTCCCCTGTGGAGACTGAGAGCCCTGGGGCTGTTTAGTCTGGAGAAGAGAAGGCTGAGAGGGGATCTGATCAATGCCTATCAATAGCTGAGGGGTGGGTGTCAAGTGGAGGGGGCCAGGCTCTTTTGGGTGGTTCACAGGAATAAGACAAGGAACAATGGGTTCAAACTAGAACAGAGAAGATTTCATCTCAACATGAGGAGAAACTTCTTTAGACTGAGGGTAACAGAGCCCTGGAAAGTCTCCTTCTCTGGAGATGCGTTCCTGTGCAGACTACCCTAAGTGATCCTGCTCTGGCAGGGGGGTTAGACCTAATGATCTCTTGAGGTCCCTTCCAGTCTCTGATATACTGTGACACTGTGAAACCTTCCTTTCTTAGGTTGCAATAGAGGCCAGCACACATGAGAAGCACCTGGGAAAGTTTCAGTGCCACTGCCTAAAACCCATAGCTGAGCTTCCATCCATTTGTTTTCTCATCCTCCTTATAATCTCCATTTAAACCAATGCACTTTGTGTTGCTCCTTGTCACTTGAGTGACAGGTTGTTACAGCTCCAAGGTGGAACTTTAGCCTCATTCCTGACTGTAAAGACTTAGAGTAAAAAAGGTAAATCAATTAACATTGGACACAGAAGAGTAAAAATGGATAATTACAGATCATTCCATTCATTCATTGAATAGCTTATACTTGGCTGCACAGAGAGTTCTTTCTCTTTTTCTTCTTCTGTTGCTTCTGCTTGCAACTTCTCTCTCCCTCTCCCTTTCCCATGACCTTGCTGGGATAACCTTTATTTTGACTACTGTGTGAGGTACTGGGAAAGAAGGAGAGACAGGAGGAGGTTGTGTACAGTCTCCCTGGACTGCCCACAGGGGTGATTCTGTACAAGGGGGTCCTTGTATTTGTGTTTTTCTGGATTGTAAATACATGCAAATACATCTTGTACACATTCATTCTGTTGTATATTTCTAGATTTTGCTTGCTCTGTAAATACAGCTTCATTCTGCTTTCCCAGCCAACTGAGCTGGTCTGGTGATTTATTATGGGGATAGTTCTTCAATTTGGTAGGGGGTAATCCCAACCCACCCCAGGGGTTATTTTATATTGCTCCTATCCCTAAGTGGTATGAATCCACATCGTCAATTAAAACAAGATGCTTATGATCTTGTGTGTGCTTGAAGAAATCTCTGTATGTTTTTTTCTACATAAACACCTTTTCCTCTAGAAAGAAAGGTGCCAGGCAGGATTCCTTTGCTGAAATTGCAGTGCCCACCATGGCCATGACCTGTGGCCGCTGTTCCAGGCACCTGGCCACATCACTGTCTCCTCTCATCAGAATCACATCTTCAGACAGACAGACAGACAGACATGTTCATTTGCTCCCAGACAAGTAATGATAAGACTTCACTAAAAATTCAGCTATGATGTCACAAGCTAGGGAAATTACACTCTTCTACATGCCCTTTTCTGTAGCCTTCTCTAGTCTTTTTATAGCTTCTTTAGTCTTTGCCACTCGCCTGAACTATTGGTATCTACAAACAGAAGGATTACATCCTAAAGCAAAAGAGATTTTTCTTTTTTTTTTTTTTTTTTTTGCTTCTTAATCATTTCTTGGGCTTAAGGTCTACCATACAAACCACGCTGGGAAATTAGAATAAGCTATTAGAAAATGAAGGCTTTAATTCATACATAAAGACTGAACACATCATTTCCAGGGTGTTCTTGCATATTTCATTTTAATCTGCAGAGTGCAGGGGTTTTTGCTCCTTTGTACAGCATTGGATACTGGGGGAGATTCATTATCCTTCTCCCCTGGGTGCACGTGATCCTTTGTGACCCAGATAACAAAAAAAAAAAAAAAAAAAAAAAAAATCCAAATCCCAAACTTGGGATGACACCTTGACAGTCAGAAGGGGCATATAAATCTTTAACTTTCTCAGTGCCCATGTATTCACTCAGTACAACTGATAGGAGAAAAAAGTCAGTCTTTTCATTTAGATCTCCAGAAAAGCTGCGAGTGCTCTAGAGAAAGGAAAACAATTCCACTGCTCAGGATCAGTTGGTCTCAGCAATTGTCGGTTCCCTGTGATGGGAGAACAGACTTTGTGGGGAGACTGAAAGCTCAAGTTTTATGGTTTTAAGAACCAGAGCAGAAGTCAGACTTTTGTTCATCAGTCTGTTCATCCTGGACATAAGCTGAGTGCTGATGAATTTGAACATTCGTTAACAAATGCCATATGTTGGTTTTGTTCAGTCAGAGTGGACATATGTGAACAGTAAATCCAGGAACAAGATGGTAAAGGCTTTAACATTATCACTTCACCTATTATTTATTCTTTTTTTTCTTTTTATAAGAAAGAATTGAAGGGATTTTTTTTTTTCTGCTGGAAGCCCAATTCAAATAACTCAAAACACAAATGGGAAGAACTCTCAGACAATACTCAGTCATCATTCTTATCATCCGGTTTGTAAAATTGGAGGAGCAAGAGACAGAAAATAGCAGAGGTGCAACCAAGGACTGGCAAACCAAGGTCAGTTTTCCCAACTCATTCATTTCTCCATCTCCATCAAAGAAAAGCAACTCCCCCGAACAAGAAGGGACATTTCATACTAGACCAAGTATTGACTGTACATAGCCTGAGACTGTGTACTGTGGAGTTTAGAAGTTGAGGGGGAGGTTCACAGCTTATTTTGTCTTTTATCCTAATAAACTGTGAGGTACCTCTCTAAGTATCTGAAAGTTGTCAGATACTTGAAATTAAACACTCTGTAAATGTGTGAAGGAGTTCAGGTCATTAACCATAGGACTGTGATGTGCCTTGGTGGTCAAGAGAGCCAATGGGGTCCTGTTCAGAGGAGTGTGTCCAGCAGATCCAGGGAGGTTCTCCTCTGCCGTGCTGAGACCTCACCTGGAATATTCCATCCAGTTCTGGGCTCCCCAGTTCAAGAGGGACAGGGATCTGCTGGAGAGAGTCCAAGGGAGGGCTGCAAGAATGATGAAGGGACTGGAGCACTGCCTGGGGAGGAGAGGCTGAGAGCCCTGGGGCTGGTTAGTGTGGAGAGAAGACTGAGAGAGGATCTGATCAATGTCTATAAATATCTGAGGGCTGGGGGTCAGGAGGGAAGGGACAGGCTCTGTTCAGTTGCACCCTGGGATAGGACAAGGGGCAATGGGTATAAACTACAGCACAGGAAGCTCCACCTCAACATGAGGAGGAACTTCTTGACTGTGAGGGTCCCACAGCACTGGAACAGGCTCCCCAGAGAGGTTGTGGAGTCTCCTTCTCTGGAGACTTTCCAGCCCTGTCTAGATGTGTTCCTGTGTGACCTGTGCTGGATTCTATGGTCCTGCTGTGGCAGGGGGTTGGACTTGATGATCTTTGGACGTCCCTTCCAACCCCTAACATCCTGGGATCCTGTTATCCTTATTCACCCTCATCGTACTGGATATTTTGTTATATTGCAACCAGAAGTGAAACAGAGAAGGAAGACTTGATTTGTAATTACAAATAGCCAGGACTGATGCAAGAGCTGACCCAACTATTTTTCATGCTTGAAGAATCCTTAGTTCTTTTACTTCTGTTCCCTCTTTGTGCCATGCAAAAGTAGAAACAAAAGAATATATCAAAATATGATGTTATTTTCGAATTCTGGAAACAATAAACTCCACTTTCAAATGTTTAACAACAGTTTCCTCTTTATTTGAGAATAGGAAAATTCTGACAAATGGGGGAATTCTTTACCATTAACTTTGGAATTATTTATGTTATACTTATCCAAAAGGGAAGAAGGGAAGTGTGTGTTACCACGTGCAAAGACTCACAGTAAATGTAGAAGTTTGACAAGAAACTGAAGGGAAAATTTCCTTCTGTGGCCTTTCACTCCTGTGGCTTAAAGTGAACCTGGAAATACACAAAACACTGGAGTGGAGACTTCAAAAGCTTTGCCAGGCAGTGCATAGATCTGCCTGGTCTCCATGTGGTTTAAATCAAACTCTAAGCGTGCAGCTGAACCAAAGCTCAGGTTTTATAACGCTCATCACCAGCTTGAGGGAGTGTTGTTTTACTGCTTGGGGAGAGTCCAGGCAGGCAGGCAGGAGATAACAGCAGCACTGGAGAGCTGCAAGGTGTTTCCAAAACTGTGAGAGGTAGTGGCAACTTGTTCCTGGTAAAGCCTGAAATACTGCACTGGCTGGCTGGGAAGCAATGCCAGGCATTTGGCTCATGCTGTGCGTGTCAAAGTCAGTCCAGAAGCTGGTAGTCTAATCATTTCTTTTTTTTTGCAGCCAGTTCCCTCAGATTCCTAAGCATGCTTTGCTCTTCCATGGCAGTACCTACTAGTTTGAATCCTCAGCATTCCTAAAGGGTTTAGGTGCTAAGCCCCAGACCACCTCAGTGAAAAGCTGAGGGGAGTATTTAGATCTTGACTTGTAAGGTCCTACTTATGTGGGACTCCTGGTGAGCGTTTCAGCTTGTCTCACCCACTTCATAAAGCAACACCTGAGCAGCTGGCTGTCAGGTCACTACTGGTGAAGCCCTTGATGCCTGCATCTGAGGTGCACTATTAATTTTGTCAGGACTTCGGGCAGCTTCTATTTGAACTAACTCTGTACTGTGTACTTCAGAAAGGGCAAGCAAAGGCAAACATTTTCTGTATTTTCTTGCACTCGATGCAGGATGTGTCAGGATTTGTTATAATCTTTCCACAGCCTGGGTCCTGACTCCTGTAACAAAGCTTTTTTTTTTTTTTCAGTCCAGCTAATGTTGTTTTGGCCACTCTCAGCCATCCTGAGTGGTAACAATTGTTCATTACGTTATATGGCAAGGTAACAGGAGTGAGATCTTATCCTTGGCTCAGCAACCCAGGACATCAACATAGAATGTCGAGATCAGCCCGGGAGGTGTCAGCAAGATGTACTGCAGCATTTTGAACTGGTTAGAGGTCCTGAGGGCAGGTGGCTTCATGCCAAGCAGTATTGAACTGCTATAAGCCAAAGGAAGGCCTGAGATCATGTTATCCTCTTCTGCAACGGCGTGGAGTGTCTCAGGCCTTCTGTCAGATAGAGTAGAAATGCTTAATAATAGATGCTACTGCTGAGATTTAAATATTAATGTGTGTCTATACATGCATATTCTCAGACTGTTTTGTAGAAGAACATTGTCCTTTATTAACTCACTGAGCTCTCAGAGTGGAAGTGAGTACTCCTAGAGTGGAGCAACATGCTGGTGGAGCTCTGATAGTGTTTATCCTTTTTTTTTTATGCAAATAGTTTTATCCGTCCCTACTCGGGTTTTATTCCTCTGTCACTGGGATCCCATTTTTCCCTTAGAAGTGAAAAAAAGAAGAGCCATGCTGAAATGCTTTTCTGCAAGATGAGTGTATGTAAGAGATTTTTAAAGCAGGTTTAACGTGTGAGATGATCTGATCCTCCACAAATTAATTCTGTGTACAATAAAACCACCCCGTGATGTTTGGTTCTTATGCTCAGCATCACTTCAGAGCTGGAATCTCTGGTCCTCCACAAAACTAAATGTTGCAAAGTGCTTTGGCTAATGTAATTGTTAGATGTTCCCTGACTAGCTAATGACTACATCCTTGTATTGATATTATAGGATGGTCCCTTCGGGAAAAACCTCATATTGTTTCCTGTCAGCATGAGTCAGTTTGCCTGCTGAAGGGAAGTGCTACAGGCAATTCAGAGTGTTCAAGAATAAAGTCTGATTAGTTGATGCTGAGGTGTACCTGGCAAATACAACACTAAGTGTGAGCCAATAATCCAAATGATTCCCTAAAAAGAAGCACTAAGCCACCACAAAGTCATTTTTCATAAATAACAGTTAAGTGGGTGAGTGTTTCTCAAGTTGCCATGTGGGGTCTTGAAATGAACACAGATAAAATTCTCTTCTAGCTCCGGAGGTGGTGTTGTAAGGGAGGAAGAGGGAAATACAATGGAGAATGAAGAGGAGATTGAAGAGGAGATTTTGTATTTTTTTTCCTAGAAAAACTTCTGTAGAAGTAAAAAAATTCCCTTCTTTTACTTATTTTCTTTGCATTACCAGATAAAATAAGTTTATTTTCCTGGATAAATTATTTAATGAACAGTTCATAATTATCTCTTGGGGATACAGATTGAGAAAGTGGCAATGTTTCTAAGGCTGAGGGCCTGAGCAAACTTCAAGAGATGGAGAAATCCATCTGGAACACTCTGATGGATGCCAGTGTCTCCCCATAACAACCACTGTGAGAAACCTTGTTGTGGCCTTCTGGTATCTTAAGGGGGCCTACAAGAAAGCTGGGGAGGGTCTTTTGAGGGTGTCAGGTAATGATAGGACTAGGGGGAATGGAATAAAAACTAGAAATGGGTAGATTCAGATTGGATGTTAGGAAGAAGTTGTTCCCCATGAGGGTGGTGAGACACTGGCACAGGTTGCCCAGGGAGGCAGTGGAAGCCTCATCCCTGAAGGTTTTTGCAGCCAGGCTGGATGTCGCTGTGAGCAACCTGCTGTAGTGTGAGGTGTCCCTGCCCATGGCAGGGGGGTTGGAACTGGATGATCCTTGAGATCCCTTCCAACCCTGACAATTCTATGATTGTTAAAGACAGCATCTAATGATCCAGGGCTGACATTCAGGTGTCTTCAGCACAGTCTGTTCATTTCCTTCCACAGATGTGTCCCATTTCTAAACACTTAAAGCATCATGTTATTCACCCTAAAGCCTGCTCAGTGTTGCTGTCTCAGTGAGGAGCAGAGTGTCTGTGCAAACAGAGAGCTGAGGGCAGGAGAGAGAGAGAGAGGGAGGAAATTGCCTCTCTTAAATAGGGTTCTGGACAGGAAATAGGAGTGGAATAAACTTTGACGCTGGCACCCCTCCTCCTGGGAGGGGTCCAGGTCTCTCTGCCCACCTGGGCTCAGGTTTCTTCCAGCCCACCCCTCCTGGACTGGGCTTAACCCAGCACACTGAGTTAACTGCTTGTTTTGCAGATCTCAGTGCAGACTGATTTTATGAAGCCAGAACACCGATCCTTGGAGCTCCTTTCTGCATCAGGAGAGGAAGGAAAGATTATTTCACATTAGTTTCTTTTCCATTTTCCCAAGAACTCTCAGTCTTTTCACAGGCAGACCGAGTGTCAATCCACGTGCTTGTATCCAAAGTGTTACCTATAAATTGTGTTTTTGCATTATTAATCACACCTGGTTTGTTGTACAATGACTGCTACAGCTGGTTCCACCTACATCTGTAGAAATACATGAAAGGTTTTAGTCATGTAGATTCTTGCTGTCTGCTTTAGCAGCCTATATTTAATCCTTTATGGATTAGTAGCATGATATGACAAGTGCTTTCCACTGTTTCTTTGTTATAGTGTGCCTGCTTCTAGGTCCATAACTTTCAGATAGAACTCCCATTCCCACCCTCTTGTCAAACCACAGAGGGATAGTCACTGGGCAGCATTAATAGCTCTCATTTAGAGTCTGCTGCACACATATTTTCTCTTGAAGTATATCCAGTTACAATCAGGTCCAGTAAGCAGTAAACATTTCAAAAAAAGAGTAAGCATTAGGGGTGAATAATTTTATCAGCATTTTTTTTAAGCCAGTAATTTTATCTCATCAAATCTTCCATTGTGGATAGTTTGAAATGGAAACGATTTACACCAGGAAAATTATTCTTTGAGGTGCAGGTACATCCAAACTTTGTTTAAAAGCTTTGCATAAGAATAGGAAAAACACAATTCTCCTGTTTCCTTCATATGCATAACATGCAGAGCTGTTAAACTCCTGCCAAAACTTGACACAAAACCACAAGAAATCAAATGGGGCCCTTCCACTCATCACTGGCTTCCACACAATCCAGGCCAAACCCGCTCTGCACAGCAAACAAAGCAAATCTGCTGACTGTTCACATAAACAACTGGGAAGAAATAGCCACTACATTGAACTCTGCCTGCCTGCATTCCACTGAAAAGTTACACAGGCTGTCAAATGCAGGATCTGTGGAAGTTTTCCTTGATTTCAGTTGGGTTTGCATTATCCATGATGTCAACTTAGTAAAAACAGTAAGAGAAATTCATACTTTCCTAAGGGTATCATAATATTCTCTCCAGCTACCTTTGTTGTCTTTTCCCACTATAGAGCAGGCTACAGTGGGAAAAGAGATCTGAAGTCTCCAGAGCAGGGGTCTCCCTACCACCAGATTTCTGTATGGTTCAGGACTAGGGAAGGGCAGTGCACATCAATTTTAAGCATAAAAGTGTCTTTAATGTTGTGTCCAGCATGAGTTTATGTGGTGTAAAATTTAGACAAATCCTTCCTGAGCTTTTGGATTGGGGACAGGTAAATTCAGCAAGTGGTTAGCATCTAATAATTCAGCCCAGTTTGATGTTTTCTAGACCTTATTTTGGTATCTTGCAGGGAAGAAATGAAAGAATTCATTGTGCTGATCCTATGTGCTTGTCTCCTAAGTATACTTCCTTAAAGAGCAACTACTGATACATAATTATAGAAATCCCACTGAGCACAGCTATAATCACCTCTCCATCCAAATATCTGTGCTTAATTTTATTATATGTAATATGAACCTCTGCAGAAGTAATAATAAAACTAAATTAAAGATACATTGTACAACAGCTTTTCCACTTGAGCAGATTGAAGCTACAGCTTAACTCCCTTGCACGTTGTAAATACACATTGAGATCTTTGACTTTGATTTGAGATGTCCACCCCTTGTCCTCTGGGGAAAATTCTCAGCAGAAAAGCTGAGAAACCTACAGTCAATAAATCTGAAGGGAAGGGGAAAGGAAAGAGGGAAAGGTAGAAAGGAAAGGAAAGAGAGAAAGGAAAGGGAAAGGAAAGAGGGAAAGAGAAAGGAAAGGGAAAGGAAAGAGGGAAAGGGAAAGGAAAGAGGGATAGGGAAAGGAAAGAGGGAAAGGGGAAAGAGGAAAGGGGAAGGGGAAAGGAAAAGGGGAAGGGAAAGGGAAAGGAAAGAGGGAAAGGGAAAGGGAAAGGGAAAGGGAAAGGGAAAGGGAAAGGGAAAGGGAAAGGGAAAGGGAAAGGGAAAGGAAAAGGGAGAGGGAAAGGGAAAGGGAAAGGGAAAGGGAAAGGGAAAGGGAAAGGGAAAGGGAAAGGGAAAGGGAAAGGGAAAGGGAAAGGAAAGAGGGAAAGGGGAAAGGGGAAAGGGAAAGGGAACGGGGAAAGGGAAAGGGAAAGGGAAAGGGAAAGGGAAAGGGAAAGGGAAAGGGAAAGGGATACGGAATGGGAAAGGAAAGGAAAGGAAAGGAAAGGAAAAAAAAGAAAAGAAAAAGAAAAGAAAAGAAAAGAAAAGAAAAGAAAAGAAAAGAAAAGAAAAGAAAAGAAAAGAAAAGAAAAGAAAAGAAAAGAAAAGAAAAGAAAAGAAAAGAAAAGAAAAGAAAAGAAAAGAAAAGAAAAGAAAAGAAAAGAAAAAGAAAAGAAAAGAAAAGAAAAGAAAAGAAAAGAAAAGAAAAGAAAAGAAAAGAAAAGAAAAGAAAAGAAAAAAAGAAAAGAAAAGGAAAAGAAAAGAAAAGAAAAGAAAAGAAAAGAAAAGAAAAGAAAAGAAAAGAAAAGAAAAGAAAAGAAAAGAAAAGAAAAGAAAAGAAAAGAAAAGAAAAGAAAAGAAAAGAGAAAAGAAAAGAAAAGAAAAGAAAAGAAAAGAAAAGAAAAGAAAAGAAAAGAAAAGAAAAGAAAAGAAAAGAAAAGAAAAGAAAAGAAAAGAAAAGAAAAGAAAAGAAAAGAAAAGAAAAGAAAAGAAAAGAAAAGAAAAGAAAAGAAAAGAAAAAAGAAAAGAAAGAAAGAAAAAGAAGGGTCAATTAAAAATATCTACTGAGGTTTGGAAATTCAGGAAGGCTGGAAGCTTATCAAGGCCACCTCACTGGTTTTAATTGGACATTTTGCTATGGAAGGTTTGGGGTTTCGCCTTATGGATTTTAATGTTTTGTTTTGGGATTGTTGTTTTTTTTTTTTTATGGTTGTATTTTCAGGGCTTTCAGTGCAATTCAACGCAACAACAACTTAGTTTCCAGGAAGCTGCCAACCAGGAACAGAATGAAATGTGTAAATGTGGGGGCTTTGATGCTTCCAAAAGGCACTCTTAAGAGAGAGTTAATCAAGTTAGAGTGACCTCCAAAAGCAAAATTGCAGCACAAAGCATAATGGGTAATGCTATGTAAATTGCCACGTATGCAATCGGGATGTTATTATAGCAGGACCAAAAGGTGCTAGCTAATGACCTCTGCATTTGATCTCTGGTTTTCCTAGGGGCTGACAATGTCTCTGGCTGAGACAATAGCAGCAGCTCACTGATGAGCATGGAGAAGGGTAGGACACCTGTCTACAGCTGCTCCTGCAGCCTCAGTGGACCAGATCTAGGTGCTGCTAACTGACAACTGGAAGTGCTGCTTGTGAAGTCATCCATTAAAGCAGCACTGCCTTCACTTAAATGGCATCATTCTTGTTTTTATTATTATTGATTTTTATCATATTTTATCATATTTTATCATATTATCATAATTACTATTTTTACCATATTATTATAATCAGCATCATTCCAGTTTAGTTACTATAATTCAAAAATCTATCTTCTCTTCCTAGTAACATCTAGTTTTCAGAATGGACAGTACTTAACCCAGAGGGAAAAAAAAACCTGAACATTATTAATTTTTGCTGCTTTGGTTTTAACTGCAGAAATTTTAACCACTAATTAACCCACCCAATTTGAAGCTATTGTACATTGAAAACACTATTGAAGAATTTGATTTTTTGTAATTGTTTAAAAAAATTAATTTTATGTGTTGTGTGAACAAAAGGACAGTGAAAATAATATGCTTTGGATAGGATTTTCCAGATGGGATCAAATAAAGTTGCATTTCCTATCTGATTCCTTCATTTGCTTTAACAGAAAGGCTCAGTCTGAAATGTGTGTTTAAGTCTGCACAGAAATAGACTAGGCATAGAATCACCCTAGGCAGAAACAATATCTTTAGACAAAGGCCAGCTTCTAATGTGAATATTCCTTCCATGGTGTGTCTATTTATTCATAAAACTTGGTGAAGAAGTCCCATTTTACTTACTAAAACTGCTTTAGAGACCAAAAAAACAAATTAATTGCCACATAGACAAGTGCTATTTTTTTATTTTTTTCCCCTCAGTTTTCAAATAGATAAGACATGGTAGGAGCACAAAAAGTATTGTTGATTTTATTTAGCACAGTGTGTCACTGCAGAAATTTGCTATCGCAGTTATTCATTTTGCACTTAGGTTACAATAACAATTTATTTTTTTTTCCTGCACCCTGGCATGGATTTTCCCAGTGATGCAAGGGCCTGATTCTGCTCCCATTGAAAGAAATTTGCCTGCAAAAGGAGCATGATTTGATTTTGTGAGGTGTAATATCATAGATGAAGGATTTCATTCTTAGGCTCTGTGTTACATTACGTATGCAAGCCTGGATTTATTTTATATCTCACTATTGGTTTAAGTCATGACAAAATGAATTAAACAATGTATAGGTTACGGACATTTCCCTGGGGAGGAGGGTGTTTGATCTTTTTCTCTGTTTTCTAGGTAGTATTGAAACCCAGCTCTCCTGAAATGTAGGATTAAATGCATTCTTGGCTCCATTGTTTTTATTTTGGAAGCCGCGCCGTGCGTAGCAGAGCGGCGCTGACACCGACAACCTTTTTAATTGCAGATGTTTGCACATTAACCATTTTACCCTCCTGGGGTTTTTTAGCACATTTTGGGTAATACCACCCATGTATATTTGTGTAGCCCTGATAATCCTCCTACACACAGTCAGAGAGAGAGAGACTGTAACAAAGGAATAGCAATACAAAACAGAGAACAATTCTGCTTGATTTTCCATTGCAGTCATTTTATCAGGGACAGGGAATATTTTACAGTCGTGTGCAGATGAAGGTTGCATGCATTCCCCAGCATTAAATTGTGGTAGAAAATGAAAAACCTAATAGCATTTTGATGTATTCCAGTTAGGTTTTCCATTAAGAGAAAAAGGTGATATGTTCACACCATTTGTCAGGAAAAGAAGAAATGAAGAAAATGTTGACAATTTCATTACACTCTGGTTATGGGGTGATCTGAACTTACCTATTACAAGATAAAAAAAAAATAGGGAAAAAGAATTCAAGACATTATTGGCTGAAAACATTACTGTTTAGAGTTACTTTAACTTCGGCTACAACTGTACAGTTGATGTAACAGTAGGAGGAGCACATTTGAAAAGAGAGATTTCATATCATTCACAGCCCTGATAAAAAAAGCCCACTGCATCCCTTTGAATGACAGAGCATCAAATGCAGTCCCTCACTGGTACACAGTGCTCTGATCGACCTACTCCTTAACAAATGATGAGAGTGGAAAAGGGCTCCTAAGGCACTTGCTCTTTTTTAAGCTCTGCATTTTTGCAGCAAATATTTTCCCTGACTTGGATTTCTCGCTTTCTTCTTTTCTTTCTTCTTTTCTTTTTTCTTTTCTTTTTTCTTTTCTTTTCTTTTCTTTTCTTTTCTTTTCTTTTCTTTTCTTTTCTTTTCTTTTCTTTTCTTTTCTTTTCTTTTCTTTTCTTTTCTTTTCTTTTCTTTTCTTTTCTTTTCTTTTCTTTTCTTTTCTTTTCTTTTCTTTTCTTTTCTTTTCTTTCCTTTTCTTTTCTTTCCTTTTCTTTCCTTTTCTTTTCCTTTTCTTTTCTTTTCTCTTCTTTTCTTTTCTTTTCTTTTCTTTTCTTTTCTTTTCTTTTCTTTTCTTTTCTTTTCTTTTCTTTTCTTTTCTTTTCTTTTCTTTTCTTTTCTTTTCTTTTCTTTTCTTTTCTTTTCTTTTCTTTTCTTTCCTTTCCTTTCCTTTCCTTTCCTTTCCTTTCCTTTCCTTTCCTTTCCTTTCCTTTCCTTTCCTTTCCTTTCCTTTCCTTTCCTTTCCTTTCCTTTCCTCTTTCCCCCCTGTGTTATTTATTTGTTGTATCTGTAATCAGACACAGGGACTCCCTGCCTCTCGTTCATTTCCTTCAGCCTTAGCTGCTCACAGTGGATGCTCCTTCCATGAGGTATCTGTCAGATTTTGGGATTCTACAGCCATTATCCAGATGGATAGCAGTTATCAGAGCTCAAAATACACATGTGTTTCTTAAATATTAGCTGTCAGGGTGTGATAAGTTGTGTTGGGTCCTATGTTGCAAAGTGGAGCACAGAGCCCAGTGGGGCTCAGCGTTAAGAGAGCAGATTGAGCTCCATGGCAGAGGAGGGAGGCAGCACCCACACACAGTACACAGCCAGAGAGGCACACAAGCACTACTGGGGCTCAGTGTTCAATGGGAATCTGTACAGATTGTCCAACATCCTGAGCTTTTGTTTTCCAGCAGAATTACAACAGAAATCTGGGGTTACTCCTGATAAGGTGGATCGAATTGCTGGAAATTTTGAATCATCAGTTAAAGAGAACAGGCAGAAAAGGTTAAAATACTGCAGAGAAATGCAGAAATAAAGGAAGGAAGAAGTGGCTGCTGCCCTGTGTTGTAGAGGAGGGAGGGGACAATCCTGCTCTGTGATGCATTGTGCAGGACAGTTGTCCACCAAAGCTTTAGGAGATGTCTGGAAAATGATCCACAGCACAGCTACTGAATCGATATGAAACTCTTCTGACTTTGGAATATGAACGGACTCATTTTGGTTCAGGATGACTTCTCATCCAAAAAAAAAAAAATAAAAAAGGAATCAGAAGATTTGGATTACACTTTTTTTCTTGTTGCTGTTGTTAATTTTTATTTTTACTTATTTACCAACAAGCCTGAATGTTGTCAGTGCTTCAGAGGCACCACACACCCACGCATGCATGTATGTGCATAATAGCATCATTGTAGCCCCTCGGTCCCATCTTTCTTCTGAGCTCCCCAAATAATCTCAAACCATTTTAGGCATTCTTTTCTGCAGGAATTTGCATGTTAATGCAGTCTAATTGGCTACTCTTGTAGCCATTAATGCTATCTGCTCTATTCAGATATCTTTAATAAAGAAGCTGTAGAGCAGTTGTGGGCTCTTTAATGGGGACTTTAAAAGTATATAATTATCCCTTTGTGCACACAAACTAACAGAAACACTTTTATACTGGCAGAGGATTGCTGCTAGAATTTTTTTTTGGGGGGGTTATTATTATTATTTCTCTACAAGGTAGAGCTAAAATGTGGTATTTTAATTAAGTGGAAAACTTAAAAAGGGGAAGCTTTTTGCAAAGGGGGCTGGATTGCTTCTTACAACCTTTCTCAAAAAGGGCAGAGTGTTAAAACAAACTCCCACTTTTACTTTCAAAAGGGAGGAGAAAGAGAAAAAAAAAAGAAGAAAAAAAAAACACAGTAAAAAAAAATCCAAAGCTAAAGATAATCTCTCCATTAATATTATTAAAAGTGTTCAGCTTTCTTCACATGCTTTAGAAGCAGGCAGACTTGTCAGGAGCATCACATTTGCAGGCACTGTCACAACTCCTGAAGGCTCTGGTGAAGGCAGGGAAGTGCGCTGGCAGTCACTGCGAGCAGCCTTTGGGGAACAATAGCCCTACCTAGGCTGTGCCCAGCTATTCACAAACACGAGTTGCTTTATTATCCTCCCTGCTCGCTTTACTGCTCGGAGAGTGCTTGACCTAGCCTCATTTTTTGAAGTACTGTCACTAGTTCTAAACACCTTTTTCATTCCCTTTGGGTTAAGCTAATTTGACTGCTGCGGCGTTCACCAAAGTAAGACTGAATTCAGTGTGTAGCATCCAACACCTTCTACTGCTAGGGAGAGAAATCTTCTTTCTGAGGACCTTCCAGGTTTGTTTTTTTTTTTTTTTTTTTTCCTGTGCATGCACACATTTGATCATTTGTCTTCTTCTGAAAGAACAATCTAAAAATTATTTCATTACCTTGACAGATCCCTGTTGACAACGATTCTATGTAAAAAGCTGTTGCTATTAAGACAATAGCAAAAAAAAGGGGGGGAGGGGAAGTAACTGAGGATTTGCAGAACAATGGTGACAGTGTCATCAGTGCCATAAACTTCTCAAGCATGTCAGGAGCACTCAGCAAGAACAATGTGGGACAGCCTTACAAAAACCTTGTCTAACTAGGAAGTAGTTTCTGTTTGGATTTCACTGTGTTGTTTTGGCAATTAATCTGCTCTAGGTTGGTTGCCTTGTGGAATAAAAATACATTTTTATCATGTGTGTTCCCATCTTCTCTCTGGATCCCTCATGCAGGGTGATGGAGAGCAGGATGAATTTGCATGGCCATGCTTTGCTCTGTAAATGCCATGGCTGCAGCATAATCAAGCTGAATAAGTAATCAGCCAGGAGAGTGTTTTCAGATCTTTTTTTTTTTCCTTAGGTCAAGTAAGTCCCTAACTGACATACTGTTATAGGATTAGGCAAGATCTAACTAGGTTTGGCATCTAATCTGCTTGAGACATTGGTTCATTTTTTCCCATAATTTCTATCCATAGGGAGGCAAGGTCATGGAATATGTAGACAGAGCAGACTGTACTTGTGCATGAAGAATAAGACAAGGGGAGCAGAGGGAGTCTGACACCATTCCATTCTGGGCATTGTGAAAGAAGAGCTACTGCTGCAGCCACTGTTCTGAGGGCAGCTGCTGGACGTGTGCAGAGTGCAGGATTCCTTCACTGACCAATTCCTTAGCTGCCTAGAGATAAGCAAGCACATTCTGTGGGTGCCAAGAACAACATCCTCCCGTTGGCACCCTGTGTTTGGAACCTACTTGACAGGCTGGCACCTCTTGTTGGGAAAAGATTTTAGCTTAGATATGTGGTTGGGGTTTACTGGTGAAGGGATTGATAGCAAAGAGTAATTAAACAGCCACTCTGAGCAAGAGTTGCTTCAGTTAGGGACTTAGGTTAGGAACAGCCTGGGGGGCTTAGGGCTGCTGGGGACTTCTGCCTCTGTTAGTTATCTACTTCTGGCTAGGGCTTTGGTGTAGGGATGCTGCTAGGGATATGCTCAGGACTTCAGTTAGCTGCTTCATTTGTTAAGGGCTTCCAGGACTTCTGCTGTTAATGGCACTCTGAGACTCTGTAATGCTGAGGATTCTACAACACAGCAATAAAGGACTTCTGAAAAGACTTCTGAGATTCTCTACTCTCTGCATTTCTGGAATCTCATTGCAACAGGTTCCTGCCTTCATTCATCACCCAATGGCCCCCAAACCAGGAGAAACAACGACCTACCTCTTGCCAAGTGGTGAAACAGGCTTTCTACGGGCAACAAGCCACATGCAGGTCTTGGTAGGTGGCATAGCAAGCCAGAAATGCCATCCTAGTTTCAATGTTCTGCAGGTGAAGCACAGGAGTGACAGCCAATGCCTCTGTACCCTTTAAAAATATTCATTTCCTGCTCTTGAAAAAGGGAGAAGTTAAACCCACCTCAGCTCCTCTGTGTTTCACATGACCAAATAGGCATGAGGAGGTGAAAATATGAGAAATGAATCCCAATGTGTCTCTGAACATGCTGCTCAATTCTTCCTGCTTAGCTCTAAAAGCAGATGCACAAATACCTGGTTGAATTAAAAGTACAGTTCAATAATTGTATTTTTCATAAAGATACTCTGCTGAACGCATTCTCATCTTCAGAAACTGGAAAAAAAATAGATGGGTATCTGCAAAACTGACAGAACTGACTCTCTGATTACAATCAAAATAATTACTGGATTACAATGAAAATAATTACTGTGCAAGGTAGTTTGTGTAGAACATGGAAGAATCAAGATTTTCTCACTAGGCATCCACAACGGAATCCTCCCAAAAGGAAATCTGAATGAGTGTCTCCAGCAAACAAGCAGAATCCAGGGCCAAAATGACCCTCAAGAGCAGCTCAATGAAACAATTCACCTGAGGGCAGATGTTTGGGGAGAAGAGTTAACGCCACTGAGCACAGCACTGAAAGTCAGTAAGGGAAATAGGTCTGGGTGAACTGTCTTAAAAACCAGCAGGCAAGGGCTAGATTCCTCTGGTGATGAAGTTCTGTGTATCCTTATGAAGTGCTCAGATGCATTTGAGAAGAATGATTCCCCTTTTGTCTGCTGCTGGCACTCAATGTAGAGACAAAGTAGACAGAGCAAAAAGCAAAAGGTTCATCAATGTTTTGCAGATTCCTTAAAAGATGCTTTTTTAACATCATTCTGCATAAGAAGTGAACCTTGTGCACATGAACTGGCTTGGTGGAATCCCTCTCAGAACGTTTAGCTACGTTCCTTGGCAGGAATATGGGAAAAGTCACAATATTTTTTCTGTTCATTAAAGTAATTTCCACTTAGAAAAAGCCCCAGCCAAACATGTACCCAGGGCACCAACTGGAAACAGCTTTTTACCTGCAGAAGATATTGCTTTAGGTATGCAGCAGGATAGAGGAGGGGGAAAAAAAATATAAGCATGTCAACCTCATCTCTGCCTCCCCTGGAAAACAATCCATATCAATGACACAGACTGAAATTGCTGAGATATTCTGCTCAAGTTCCACTGTATGAAAAGAAGCCTGAGATTTAATATGCTGGAATTCTGTATTTCCTCTTGTCATGGCCACTGGAAGAGGATGGCTCCCTCCAGCTTGCCGCTGTGAGTTACTTCTGGAAAATAAAGTGCAAAGGATGCAGTTCTGCCTCTCACATGCTGCAACTGGCTTGTGGTTAAAGATAACGGCTCTGGCCACCTTAGCTTCCCCTTCTTCTTTTCTTCAGATGACTTAATTCATCATGAGCAGGGAAAGCAATAAAATATATGGGAGAAGCAAGTGCTGCGGCACGAACATAAAATGTGCCTTTTATATATTCAAATTCATATCCAGTTGGAGGAAATATTCATGACTAATATTAAACTAAGCTCAGAATTAGGCAAAATGCAACAGACATATATTGAAGTGAGCATTTTATTACGTGCTATGTCAGTCAGATTAAAGAAAAGAGTGCATGACACCGACAGGATATTGCATGTATATCAAGCAATCTATTTATATATGACAGGGAGGGTTTGATTTCTGGAAGGACTGACAACCCAGCCAAATAGCTGCTCGCCTTCAGAATTACTGTAGTCTAAATGTATACCCTTTTGATCACAATTTTAAATCACAATTAACAAAATCTAGATGAATATGTTTGGGAATCAATCCTGACGTGCAGAATCCAAGAAGAAGAGGAGCCATCGGTAAAAAGGACGCTGAGAGTCTTTTGAGTGTCGTCAACACCTTGGCTCTGAAAACCTGAATGAAGGCAGCAAAGGATATCTCTCTGGGAATCCCAGAGAAGGTAATTTCATAGAAAGGGACAATTCACCTGATGTGAAAAAAAAAAAAAAAAAAGAAAACAAAATGGCCTTGAAGTAGATGTGGGGGTGGGAAGTTATATCGAGGCTTTGTGGTTTGTTTTTTTTTTCTCCCAAGACCAACATGTGAGCTAAAGAAGTGGATCTGCTGTGATTAGCAAAGTCTGATCAGGATATGAGCTCCTTTGCAATAATAAATTGCAGCATCTTAGATGCTCCACTACTGCCCTGGCCAAGTTGAGGGGTTTGTTTTATTGCATCAGTGTTTCTGGTCATTTGCTCCCTGCTCTGGTGTAGCATTGGGTAAATATCTGCAGAGACAGAAGCTTCAGTGCTAGCAGAGACATAATTGCTACACCACTTTTAAATGGTCCTTGCTAGGAGGAAAAAAACAAACAAACAAACAAACAAAAAAAAATCAAAAAAACCAAAGCCACCATAAATAACAGAAAACCTAAAGAAGCAAAGCTGAACCCTCTAACTTCATTACCTGCAAAGATAAAGTGCATTGAAACAGAAATTCTTTGAGTTCACAGTCATCACACTTGGATGCTTATACAAGAGGGTGGAAGAAAGGGAAAGAGCAAGCAATGGTCAATTTCTGCCCTTCTTTTTTTTTTTTTCCTTCCTTTTTTTTTTTCCTTTCTAGGATTATAATTTGCAATGCTGTTACATGTTCCCAAGGTTATCTGAGCAGCACACATAGAGCCCACCTGAAATGCAATCCCTAAAGCAGGCTGCATGAGGGAAGCAGATATTGCACGTGTGACACATCAACCTGCCCGCTCAGGAGCAATGAGCACTACTGGAGCCAAGCCTCCTCTCGCTCTCCTTTTCCATGAGGCTTCAGCAATATCGAGCTGGTGCATTTGGGGGAGCTATAGGACAGATGCAGTCACGGATGGCTTTCTACATCAATAATTTTGAGCTGTATTCCTTCATAACCTTCCCATCTTTGTTCAAAAGGGGGCTTCCATTTTAAATTGCAATCTCTGACTTTTGAAACGGATGGCGAAGCGTCTCGCCGGCAAATTCTTCTGGTTGATTTTTCTTCTCTCTTTCCTTTCTTCTTCTCCTTCTTCCTGTTTTGAAAAGCCATCATGGTAGCATTATGTGGAGGTGAAAGGTACTAGACTGTAAGGCAACAATTAAGCTCCCATTTTTTAGTGGGATTGCTATGGGGATTATGTCTTCAGGAGATGCTAATCGGAGTTGCACACTGAAGTTAAAATTCAGCATATATTAGCTCCTTATACCCAGAGATTAAACCATTTCCATGACATGCTGCTAACATCTCATGCTGAATACTTTCTCCTTCCAAGCCTCACTCTACATTAAGCTTGATTACTTGTGGCTTCATAATGCATTTGCTAATATCATCTTAATCCTTCAGTGGCATTATGCTGGGTAACAATGGAGAACGACCCAGATACAGGAGCTGCTGTATCGCAAGATCCAAGCAAAATTATCTGAGGCTGTCATGCTTAAATAATAATTATTAACATCAGCTAAGAAAATCCTGCCCTTTGATTGGATAAAAGCTGCTAAACCCCAGGATGATCTTTACCTTCTTATCTCCAGCTCGAACTTCTTTTCAAAGCAGGTGCTTCCTGTGCCAGATCTCGCCCTGAGCAGCAGCCTGGGCAGATTTGTTTGCTCTTCCACCCTAACCTGAAATGAAAGCAGGTTCTTCTGGCAAATGTTTTCAAGATGAAAGTGCTCCAGCAACAAAGTACATGATTAGGCAACCTTTTGGTGCTAGAAAAGAGGTGTTTTGAAAATGTCACTGCTTTCTCTTTTTTCTTTCTTTTTCTTTCCTTTTTTTTTTTTTTTTTTTTTTTTTGGTGGTTGAAAAAATTAAGTGCATTTCTGATTGAAATTGAAGTGCCTGTGTGATTAAAAGTGAAGGCAGAATTTCACTGTCCCTACTTGGATGTAGGGAAACAGAGGCCACAGAAATGGAACAAAACTAAACTGGGCTCCTGAACTGGAGAACATTGCCTGCCTGCCTGCCTGTGCTCAGCTCCTGAATAGTGTTACATGGCTGCTGTGCTTCACTGCAGGAGTGGCTGCATTTCATTTCATTACACTCTTTCCTTCCTCTCTGTCTCCAGAAAAATGGCTCTTTCAGAATGAGTGGCTTGGGATGGATATAAATGTTCATTAGTATGAAGTTTGTTCTTCGCAGAGCTTTGTAAGGTTCTGGACACGGTATGAGAATGTTTGGTTTGGGGGATCCAAGCTTCTCTCTTCATTCTGAGAGGAAATCAAGATTGAGATCTTTGCAGATATGCCCAAGAGATGTAAGAGTTGGATCTACACTGCCTTTTGTAGGAGTTTGTAGTGATCTGTAGCTGTCTTCAGGATCTTATCAATTACTGCTCTGGACATCAAGAGAGCAATGGAGTTCAAAGCTGCAGCTGGTACTTTGTGAAGAAAGCAGAGCACCACAGGTTTCAGCAAGCACAAGCAGGACACCCAGTCTGATATGATCCCAAATAACATGGGAAAGCAGACTGTCTTCAAGCAGAGCTAACAGTGTCTTTGAAGCAAGGCTGCAGATGAAATCTCCGGTGGGCAAAAGAGCTGCTGTCCTCTCCACAACAGCTCTGCCCCCACAGGATAGATGAAACCTAACAAGATTTCTCTCTCCTCCGAAAAAGATGATGTGTAGCTATTGAGCATGTGATGCTCAGTCCCTCACATAAGAGGAAGCTCTGTTGCAGTCCAGCTTCTCACCAGGCAGCTTATGGCTAAAAAGGAAACTTCAGTCTCAGTCATTCCCTACCTTGATGTATACATTGATGTAATTTGTACCCAAACTGTGGATGGTACCTTGACTGGGAAGAGTGGCAGGGACATCAACAGATGTTTTAGCCAGTTCTCCTTTTAAAAATTCTGGCTGAGGAAGTTATTTCAGATTTCTTCCTGGAATGATGCACATTTGTGTCTCTCAGAGCCACACTGACTGTGCACAGGGAGAGGAATCAGCCTGGTCTGCTTTCTTGCCAATATTAGGACCATGAGTACTTACAGATGATTCCAACTTCTTCCTAGCAGAGGACCTTCTTTTCTTTCGTGCCTCCCCTTCTCCCAGAGGATTTTTCCCATTAATTTTGAACTCTTTTATTTTGCTGTCTGTGGAAGATGAGCTTGGGCAAAGGGTGCACTGCATGGCTTCAATGGTACCTCTAAACCAGCTATAGCATTGCAATGTCTTGTTCTTACTGAGTACTGAGTTTGGGCATCCTGAACCAGGACAGAGAGAAGGGGAGGGCTGCAGACAGCCTGCCACTCTTCTGAATTCCTACTGTGTGCAGCTCTGCCTGATAATATATTTATTCCCTGCTTGGGAAGTAACATTTTACTTGGACAGTGAGAAAGGAGGGGTGCACTTAAATATTCCCACTTGAATTCTTCAGATGAGAAATTAATGTCCCAACGTTGATTCCTTAGAAGCCTGGGGCAGAAAAGGCATAAATGAATGAATGAATAAATAAATATTTATTTATTCAGGCAGTAGTGGGTGCAGGATTGATCTCTGAAGTATGAAACAACATCATCTCAAAGAAGGAGAGGATCTGTCAGGTTTCATGCTGTAGACATCTGACAGCTGTGTCATTCTGAGGGCCACACCATGGCCTGGTGCCAGGCACAGCTGATGCACCAGCTGGCTGCAACTGGAAGCCAGAGTTCTGCCAGTGCCTCAGTGTCAGCCACTGAGAGCTCTCTGAATTTGAGCTCACCCCAAGTGCATCCTGCTGTCACAGCTTTGCTTTCATCCCCAGGCCTGCCTCCCACCTTACAGCCCCTGCCCCAGGTCAGATGTCCAAACTAGAGAGGCTTAGAGACTGGGTGAAGAAGGAGAAGGACCTAGGAGTGGGACAGAAGTGCCTCACAGCTTTACTATGATTCCATCTGGGGGGGATTCGGGGGGAACAGGGGACGACTGTGAGCAGTGCTTGTGCCATCTGTCTTTGGGCAGCAGTTTTAAAGATTTGATCACATTCTGGAAAAGCATTTTGGCTGCTCAGGTGCTGTTTTTTTATATGGTAAGAGCAGGATTATAGACTCCATTGCATGTTTCCATTATTGAGTGCTGTGTAGGCCAGTGAACAAAAGGAACAAAAAGGAACATTTGGTGTCACTTGTATGAAAAGTACACAGTGAGATGTTTCTATTCAGTGCTTTACTGGTTAACTAGAGCAAGGGAATGGCAAACTTGTAGTGGGCTGTAGAGGCCACCAATGTTAGAAGGGAAGATTAGATACACAAGAAGTGGTCTTGCTCCTTGCAGTGCATGTGAGGAAACCCAGAGTGTGACAACAGTGACATTTGCTTTACAGTTAACTGTTTCATCTCTCCATTTCAGAGGAAAACTGGAGCAAATGAGATTGAATCCAGGCATTGATTAATACCTGGAAATCACATTTCTTGTTGTGGATCCCAGGATCCCAGGATGTTAAGGGTTGGAAGGGATCTCTGGAGATCATCAAGTCCAACCCCCCTGCCAGAGCAGCACCATAGAACCAAGCACAGGTCACATAGGAACACATCCAGAGAGGGTGGAAAGGCTCCAGGGAAGGAAACTGCACAACCTCTTTGGGCAGCCTGTTCCAGTGCTCTGGGACCCTCCCAGTGAAGAAGTTCCTCCCATGTTGAGGTGGAACCTCCTGTGCTGTAGTTTCCATCCATTGCCCCTTGTCCTATCCCAGGGTACAAGTGAGCAGAGCCTTTCCCTGTCCCCTCCCTCTTGATCCCCAGCCCTCAGCTATTGATAGACATTGATCAGATCCCTCTCAGTCTTCTCCTCTCCACACTAAACAGCTCCAGGGCTCTCAGCCTCTTCCTCACAAGGCAGTGCTCCAGTCCCTTCAGGATCCTTGGAGCCCTCCCTTGGACTCTCTCCAGCAGATCCCTGTCCCTCCTGAACTGGGGAGCCCAGAACTGGATGCAATATTCCAGGGGAGGTCTCAGCAGGGCAGAGGAGAGGGGGAACAGAACCTCCCTGGATCTGCTGGACACACTCCTCTCAATGCCCCTCAGGCTCCCATTGGCCTTCTTGGCCCCCAGGGCACATTGCTGTCCCATGCAGAACTTGTTGTCCACCAGCACTCCCAGGTCCTTCTCCACAGGGCTGCTCTCCAGCAGATCACCTCCTAACCTGTACATGACAAGCCTGTTAGCTCACACAGAGCAGAAAGGAACTGGGATTCCATGACTGTGGGGAAAAAATAAAGAGCCTGTCTGTCGTTCAGATTGTGTCTTTTATACTGACACTAACAATTACAAAATAGTGAGAGCACAAAACTGAGAGGGGGAAAATAGAGGCCAAGGTTTGGATCCAGAAATGGTAAGGAAAAAAGTAGATTTTTAGAGACAGAGGATGTGGCTGAAGAGCTCAAGCACAATACTGTAGCCCCTGGAGTCTGAGTCTTTAACAGGGATTTCTTGGCAATTTAGAGGAAAAAAAAAGAAATCATTACCATTTTATCCCAAGGTCATTTGCTTGAGACAATGCTCCCCAGGCCTCTTCTGAAACCTACAGCAGTGGAAATTTTGCTTACCTCTGCTGTGCCAGAGAAAGTTCTTTGTACAAGACTCAAAAGAACTGGTGCTTTTCATGTGAGACAGTGCCCAGCCCTCATGCAAGAGGGCTGCCAGGTTCAGCTGATGTCTCTCAGATGCTGATAGAGGGTTTACAGGAGACAAGCTGAGGCAAACGGTACCACAGCTTTCCCCTTCAAAATTAACTCAGTTCCTGATGTCAGTTTCAGTTCAATGGAAACAACTTTTTACAGTACCTTCTCTTTTAAGCTCTCTCCTCATCTGCTTGCACATCAAATTTGGCATCTCCACCAGTTAGAATACCCCAGGTGCCCCCTGGACTTATCACCAGCTCTGAGACATGCCCAGTCCTACCACATCACTCTCCCAGTCTCCAGTCAAGACACACTGTTCCCTCAAATCCTTCTCAGGGAAGGTGTTGTGCAAGGTTTCTAACCACTAGGAGCATCAGAAGAACACTCTAGAGACAAAGACAGGCTAACTCTGACTCTCCACCACATCCTGGTCACCAAGTTGGAGACACACAGATTTGCTGGGTGGACTGCTCAGTGGGTAAGGAATTGGCTGGATGGTCACATCCAGAGGGTGGTGCTCAGTGGCTTGAAGTCCAGCTGGAGAGCATGACAGTGATGTCCCTCAGGGGTCTGTACTGGGACCTGGGCTGGGACCTGTGCTCTTTAATATTTTTATCAATGACATAGAGGGATCAAGGCACCATCAGCAAGTGTGCAGATGGCACCAAGCTGAGTGGTGCTGTCAATACACCAGAGGGACAGGATGGAATCCAGAGGGACCTGGACAGGTTGGAGAGGTGGTGCCCAGGTGAACCTCATGAGGTTCAACAAGAGCAAGTACAGGGTTCTGCACCTGGGCTGGAGCAGTCCTCACTATCAATACAGACTGGGGAAGGAGATGATAGAAAGCAGCCCTGAGGAAAAGGACTTGGGGGTGTTGATAGACAAGAAGCTGGGCATGAGCAGGCAGTGTGAGCTTGCAGCACAGAAGGCCAAAGGCAGCCAAAGGATGCATGGCCAGAGATGGAGAGAGATGATTCTGCCAATGTACTACTGTGCTCTGGGGACACCTCACCTGGAGTTCTGTGAGGAGGTCTAGAGCCCTCAATATAGGAAGGACATGGACCTGATGGAGCAGGTCCAGAGGAGGGCCACAAAAATGCTCAGGGGGTTGGAGCAGCTCTGCTATGAGGACAGGCTGAGGGAGCTGGGGGTGTTCAGCCTAGAGAAGAGAAGGCTCCAGGGAGACCTAATAGCAGCCTGCCAGTACCTGAAGGGGGCTACAGGAAGAGTCTGTTTGCAAGAACCTGAAGTGACAGGACAAGGAGCAATGGCTTTAAGCTGAAGAGCAGATTTAGATTGGATGTTAGGAACAATTTCTTTTACTATGAGGGTGGTGGAACACTGGAACAGGTTGCCCAGGGAGGTGGTTGAGGCCCCATCACTTGAGATATTCAAGGTGAGGCTCAACAGGGCTCTGGGCAACCTGATCTAGCTGGGGATGTCCCTGCTGACCGAGGAGGGGTTTGGACTGGATGACCTTTGGAGGTACCTTCCAACCCTGACAATTCTATGATTCTATGATTCCACCAAGTTCTGTCATACTTATCATACAGAAAGATCCAAGGACTGGTGGTGAAGACAGTGAAGACTTTCCCCAAAGTTCCAGTGTGCAGCATTAAACTGATGCCAGTTCTGTAAGGTGTGCATAGATGTAGGTGAATGTTGCAACCAGCAGACATGAAAGCTTATGACCCAAACATTGTACTTCTCTCCCTCCAGCTGTGCGTGTCTAATAACGTGTTTCATGATGCTTAAATACCAGCTGCATCCCTCTGCTCCTTGGTACTGAGTGCAAGAGGAATGACTTCATTTGCTGATGAGCAGCGTGCTACAGGCTGGCAGTGAGGGCAGGGCTGCTTTTCCTGGCTCTCTGCTCCTACCCCTGCTGCACCCTTCCCTCCCCCCAACTCTGAACATGGATGCCTATAGCACACAGCACACCACTGCCTGTGTTCCTTGGCTCAGAATTTCATTTCACTACATCATAAGCTACTAACACAACCTTGTCATTGCAATTTGTCACACTTTTTTTGTGTGCTCTATATCTGACTGAATTCTCATCTGCCCAGCCCATAGGCTACTAGTCTGGAACAAATCTCTGAAACATAATGGAAAAGGATGAAAAAAAAAAAAAAAAACAAATAAAAATCAAAGCTCTAAAAAATAAAAAGACCCCCAGCCACCTCTTCTCCTCCCAACAGAAGCAAACACATCACTGTGGGCAGTAGCTGTTTCTCCTGGCTCTGTGTGTTGTGCCAGGTCAACCACGACACATGCTGGCACTTGCTGGGAGCTGAGGCTGCCACTCATAGAATCACAGAATTGTCAGGGTTGGAAGAGACCTCAAGGATCATCCAGTTCCAAGCCCCCTGCCATGGGCAGGGACACCTCACACTACAGCAGGTTGCTCACAGCCACATCCAGCCTGCCTGCAAAAACCTCCAGGCATGAGGCTTCCACCACCTCCCTGGGCAACCTGTGCCAGTGTCTCACCACCCTCATGGGGAACAACTTCTTCCTAACATCCAATCTGAATCTACCCATTTCTAGTTTTGCTCCATTCCCCCCAGTCCTATCACTCCCTGAAGAGTGATAGGACACCCTAAAGAGTCCCTCCCCAGCTTTGTTGTAGGCCCCTGGGGCCAGCATGAAGGCACCTTCTGAAGAGCAGCTTGGCTTCTCCAGGATTTAAAAGTCTTTTTGCTCCCTTTATCTTCTAGACTTCCCTCTTGATGAATACACAAAATGTTGTGGAGGAAATTCTTAGGGATCAAGTGTGCTGCTTTTTAAGCTGAGCAGCACTGGGAAAGGGAGAAGGCACATACCTCCAGGCTTTGAAGAGAGCAGGGGGGAAAGCACCAGCTGCCATCACCAGTAAATAAGTGACCACAGGAGCAAAGAGTTCTAACCCTGCTTTGACCCCAGCAGATACCTCAGCTTTTAGAGATTTTGATGTGCTTTGAATTTGTCTTAAATAACACTGCTTAGGTTTGCTACCATGTCCTGAAGCAGGTCACTTCACCCCACATCTCCCCTGCTGTGCAAAATTAACACCTTTGCATCTCTTTCTGTGAGAACAAAAGCCTCTGATCACCCCCAGATAGAGATGGTTCAAAGAATTGCTGAGGATGCATCAAGTACTTCAGCACTGGCTATGGGACATCAGAAGAAGAATTTTTCCCTGGCCAGCCCAACAGAAAGAGAGACTGCAGCCAAATCAACTCCATGGCAATGACACAGATTAAGGTTTCGAATTTTAATTCATTCCTCTTGTACACCCTGTGCCTTCTGCGCCCTTCAGCCAACGTGTGTGATCAAGGGATACCAGTCAAAAAAGCTCCATGTCCATGAAATGGGACTCAGATAACGCTACTAGAACCTTGCCATCAAGTGGTTTTAACTGCATTAAACATTGCATTAATTTTATTTTCCCACATGTAATGCGGATTTTTGACGCTTCTGAGCTACACAAAGTGCTCAATGCATTCTGAATCACAGAATTATTGAGGCTGGAAAAGACCTCTGAGATCATCAAGTCCAGCCTGTGACCCAACACCACCACATCAGCTGAACCATGCCACCAGGTGCCACATCCAAGCTTTTCTTAAAGACTTCAGAGATGGCAACTCCACCACCTCCCTAGGCAGTCCATCCCAGTGCCTAATCAGCCTTGCTGTGAGGAAGTGCTTCCTAATATCCAACCTAAACCTCCCCTGGTGCAGCTTCAGGCCATGCCCTCTTGTCCTGTCACAAGCTGCCTGGGAGCAGAGCCTGACCCCCACCTTACTGCACCTTCCTTTCAGGTAGTTGTAGAGAGTGAGAAGGTCCTCCCTGAGTCTCCTCTTCTCCAGGTTGAACCCCCCCAGCTCCCTCAGCCTCTCCTCACAAGACTTTCCCTCCAGCCCCCTCCCCAGTCTGGTTGCTCTCCTCTGGACCTGCTCCAGCACCTCAAGATCCTTCCTGCAGTGAGTGCCCAGAGCTTCACACAGTGCTTGAGGGGAGACCTCCCCAGTGCCCAGTACAGGGCAGAATTCCATCCCTGCTCCTGCTGGTCACACTATTCCTGATCCAGGCCAGGATGCCATTGGCCTTCTGTGCCCCCTGGGCACACAGCTGGCTCCTGTCCCGCTGCTGTCACCCAGCACTGCCAGGTCCCTCTCAGCTGGGGTTTGTGCCAAAGAGGAGCCCCAGTACAAAGCCAGGAGTGCTCTAAAGCAAATTTCCCCCTCCTGCCCTACTTGTCTTTACTTTTAGTGGTTTTATTTCTTGCCTTCGTTCCATTAGATGCCTTCAGCCTTGTTGCAAGGATTGGGCTTCTGTCAACATGACATGCTAATTTGTCTAACGCCACTTAGTTACATGCAGGTAATTAATTTACTTGCTGGACATCTGACCCAATTTTCTTTGTTAATTGGCAGGTCAGAGCATTCTTTTGCCCACACATCATTTTTTTTTTCCTTTTGTTTTCCTTATCATCTTTTTAAATAGACAATTTCTAATGCAGAAGAAACCTTGTGCATAGTTGCAAACTGTTGCACTTCCTCCTAAGTTGTAGACCACCATGCTTGCAAGTCTGATGTATGCAACAAAAGAGGCATCAGCTCTTCCTGTTAGGAAATTCATCAAGACAATCAGAAGCTTACTTGTCCTTACCTCTCAGTGTGTTTTGCTGGGCTGTGTTTTCTCTCAGTGAAAAATCTCAGTGTAGTCCTGCACTGTGTACTGCTGTTGAGAGTGTTTGTCTAGCAAGGGTTATCTCCATGCTGAGCCATATGCTGCCATTCTCAGAGTAAGGGAGCATTAACACAACCAGAACAAGTGTGTCTGTGTCTGCTTCACTGAGCTGCTGCACCCAAGGCACCTCTATCCAGAGCACTGGGACATGTTAGGATTACAATCACAGAATTGTTTTGGTTGGAAAGACCTCTGAGAACAACCAGTCCAAACACTGACCTAACACCACCATGGCCATTAAACTACGAGCCAAAGTGCCATGTACACACATCTTCTTGAACACCTCCAGGGATGGGGACTCCAACAGCCCCCCTGGGCACCCTGTTCCAATTCCTGATCACTCTTGAAACAAAGAAATTTTTCCTAATCTCTAACCCAAGCCTCCCCTAGCACAATTTCAGGCCATTTCCTCTCATTCTATCGCCTGTTACTAGGGAGAAGAGACCAACCCCCACTTCATTGCAACCTCCTTTCACTTTAGGTAGCTATAAGGACTCCAGGAATAGTTCCACTGTCCCTCAGCCTATCCTCTGCAGTGAAACAGAGACCTTCAGCAGAGACACACTCAAAGATACTCATCTTATGCCATGCTGACTTCTCACACAGGCAGTGCTCACTCAGCAGTTAGAGCTTCTGGGGCTAAGCTGTGTCTTTCCACTAGCATGGACCTGAGCCACATAGTTCACATGTATGTTGTTAGCATACAGAGTTCAGAGCTGTTGTTATGCAAGAAATGTAGGCCAACTACAGTGGAGACCTTTCCAAATTTAGCTTTAGAAATAAATCTTCAAGTTGCAGGGGAAGAGGATGGTTTAATTCTAGAGCATTTGTAACGAAGGTTGTAATGGTTTGCTTTTAAATAGTCAGAGAATGATGGAATTACAGAATGGTGAGGGTTGGAAGAGACCTCTAGAGATCATCCAGTCCAACCCCCTGCTAAAGCAGGGTCACCTAGAGCAGGTTGCTCAGAAATGTGTCCAGAGAAGGGCCATGAGGATGATCAGAGGGCTGGAGCTCCTCTGCTATGGAGACAGACTGAGAGAGTTGGGACTGCTCAGTCTGGAGAGGAGAAGGCTCTGAGGAGACCTTCTTGTGGCCTTCCAGTATCTGAAGGGGGCTCCAAAAAGCTGGGAAGGGACTTTTTAGGGTGTCAGGGAGTGATAGGAGTGGGGGGAATGGAACAAAACTAGAAATGGGTAGAGTCAGATTGGATGTTAGGAAGAAATTCTTCCCCATGAGGGTGGTGAGACACTGGCACAGGTTGCCCAGGGAGGTGGTGGAAGCCTCATCCCTGGAGGTTTTTGCAGGCAGGCTGGATGTGGATGTGAGCAACCTGATGTAGTGTGAGGTGTACCTGACCATGGCAGGGGGGTTGCAACTGGATGATCCTTGAAGTTCTTTCCAACCCAGACATTTCTGTGATTCTATGTCCAGACAGGTCTTGAACATCTCCAGAGAAGGAAAATGTTACTCTTGCTGAGCATTGAGAAGATCCTTTCAGGCTGCCCTTCCCAGCCTTTCCTTGTCAGAGTGATGCTCCAGGCCCCTTGTCATCCTCCTGACTCTCTGCTGGACTCTCTCCAGCAGTTCCCTGTCTCTCTTGAACTAAGGAGCTCAGACTTGGACATGATACTCCAGGTGTTGCCTCATTAGGGCAAAGCAGAGTGAGAGGAGAACCTCCCTCGACCTGCTGCCCACACTCTTTATGCACGCTAGAATCCCATCAGCCTTCTTGGCAGTGAGAATGTCCATCACACAGAATGGCCTGGAAAAGGTAAATTCAGAGTAGCAAACCTATCAATAAATGCTGCCTTACTTCTTTCAGACATTTCCTCTTTGAATTTCACAAGTTTCCTTAGAGATTTGCAATATCTGCTGAGGGGAAAAGCCCTGAAAGGAGAAGCTGAATGTGCTCTATCAAGAGGGTTTTTTTTTTTCCCTGGAGCATGCATGGTTAAGATGTTTCTGCAGTACCTTTAAACTGTATCATTGTCATGATGGATTTATAGGTTTTCTTGATAATGTCTTGATACGTGGGAGAGAGGAACACATTCCCCATGAGAGTGGTGAGAGCCTGGAATGGGTTGTCCAGGGAGGTGATTGAAGCCCCATCCCTGGAGGTGTTTAAGGCCAGGCTGGATGAGGCTCTGGCCAGCCTGATCCAGTGTGAGGTGTCCCTGCCCATGGCAGGGGGGTTGGAACTGGATGAGCCTTGTGGTCCCTTCCAACCCTGACTGATTCTATGATTCTATGATTCTATGATTCTATGATTCTATCTTTACACTTCTGCTGTGACATTGCAAATATGAGTCCTGATATGGAAGGAATCAGAAAGAACCACAGAAAACTCTATGATGCCACGCAGGAAGTGAAACAAATTCACATGCTGGCATGTGCCTTATTTATGGAAATTAAGCAAAGGGTAGCAAAACCTAAGCTCAGTTGGAAAGGTTTTTAGAGGAGCTGCAATAAGGTCAAGTAAACAATGTTGTCCAAAGCAGGGCCACAAAGGGGATCCAAGGGCTGGAGCAGCTCTGCTGTGAGGACAGGCTGAGGGAGCTGGGGGTGTTCAGCATGGAGAAGAGAAGGCTCCAGGGGACCTTAGAGCTGCCTTCCAATACCTGAAGAGCTCCTACAGGAAGGCTGCAGAGAGACTTTTCATGAGGGTGTCTAGAGACAGGCCAAGGGGGAATGGTTTGAAGATGAGGGAGAGCAGGGTTAGACTGGAGCTGAGGAAGGAGTTTGTGAGCATGAGGGGAGTGAGACTCTGAAACAGGCTGCCCAGGGAGGCTGTGGATACCTCCTCCCTGAGGGTGTTGAAGGCCAGGTTGGATGAAGCCTTGAGCAGCTGAGTCTGGTTGAGAGGTGTCCCTGCCCATGGTGGGGAGGTTGGAGTAGATGAGCTCTGAGGTCCCTTCTAGCCTGAGCCATTCTGTCATTCTATGATTCTATGATTTTTTTCACCAACCCATATAAACCTCCTTAAAAGCAGAAGTGTCCCAGAGTGGTAAATGGCCTTCTTCCTAGCTTTATTGCTGCTTAAATTTGCCTGAGATAGATTCAGTTTTCAAAGAATTTCCTGTGACATAAACATGACTGCAGAAATAATTTTCAGCATTAAATTTGGTGAACTGCTGAACTGCTGAACTTTGTTAAGATTTTTCTTTTTTTCTTTTTTTCTTTGCAGTGTTCTATTCATTTTCATAACTTGCACAGCACTGGCAGTGCAATGAAGTCCAAAGCCTGAAGATTGAAAGCCTGAAGAGGTCAAAGGAAAAACGTTGGTCAGCAATCTTGAGCCTGTTAAAACACTAACTAGAAAACTAGGCAGGAAAAACAGTTACCAAAAAAAAAAAATATTGAAAGGATCTTTGATCAGCTGGGGAAGAGAAGTAATCTGACAAACAGGAAATTACAAAGAATAACTATTTTGACTGCAGTGGAAATAGCGACTTAGGTAGCTGTGGTTCAAACTGGAGACAGAATATTTCCCTGGAATTTCAAGGAAAGGTATCCAGATGTCCAAACGTTCTGCTCAATGTGGCTTTTATTCTGAGCTTGGCAAGCCTTCAGAAAGCTGGTAGACAAGTTTAGCTGGAAGATGTTTTCCAGTGTATTTACATAATTTCATACATATTTTCTGCTTCTGCATTACATCTTCGAGCAGTGGGCAGATTTAATTGTGGGAGCTGTTTAAAGCATTGCATTGAGCTGGGGGAGTTATGGTCATTACCTCCTGTCAAAATGCAAACCTTTAAATCTGTGAAGGGAGGGTAAACTGTGGAGAGGGACATCATGGAGAATTAATCACAGAATCATAGAATTGTCAGGGTTGGAAGGGACCTCAAGGATCAGCCAGTTCCAACTCCCCTGCCATGGGCAGGGACACCTCACACTACAGCAGGTTGCTCACAGCCACATCCACCCTGGCTGCAAAAACCTCCAGGCATGAGGCTTCCACCACCTCCCTGGGCAACCTGTGCCAGTGTCTCACCACCCTCATGGGGAAGAATTTCTTCCTAACATCTAATCTGAATCTACCCATTTCTAGTTTTGTTCCATTCCCCCCACTCCTATCACTCCCTGACACCCTAAAAAGTCCCTTCCCAGCTTTCTTGGAGCCCCCTTCAGATACTGGAAGGCCACAAGAAGGTCTCCTCAGAGCCTTCTCCTCTCCAGACTGAACAATCCCAACTCTCTCAGTCTGTCTCCATAGGAGAGGTGTCTCCACATAACTGTAACACACTGCTCTCAAAGAAGGAAAGCCTGACCTGTGGTGACAGAAAACTGCTGCTTCTCCTTTCCATGCAACCATGGCTTGGGCAGTGTGCATTTAAAAAGGAAAGCCCCACACAAGAGTCTTTGCAGATCCAGTCAAAAATGGATGCAAAGCATCCTGCTGGGAGTCCGGGAGAAGAGAGACCACAAACTGCAGCAAAGATACAGGACACCTAGGCAGTAAAGTACATGTAGCTGTGAAATGCAACAGCTGGGGTCAGCTGCATGCCCTTGAAGGCTACATCTCTAGAGCAGCTTCTATGTGATGAACCCAAAGCACTATAAAATGGCCCATATTCAATACTGCAGGAAGCTGGGTGTCCTCTAATCACACCAGTGTTGGGTGGTACAGCCAGGAGATTCTTCCTCTTTGTGGCTACCATTCCAGCCTGGGAGGCCAGACAGAACCTGCTGGAGATGGCTCCACTTTGCACCATATAGGCTGCCCAGGGAGGTGGCTGAATCCCCATCCCTGGAGGTGTTGCCAAGGGGCAGAGATGTGGTGCTGAGGGCCATGGTTTAGCCCCAGCCTTGGCAGAGTTAGAGAATGGTTGGACTGTATGAGCTTAAACATGATTTTCAACCAAAATGATTTATGAATACTTCTCTATTTTCATTTCAACTCTCTTTTTATGCAACAGAAGTGGGATGTCTGCATTTTTCTCCCTTTTTATTTCAGGAGCATTTCTCTGCTTCAAGCCAACTGATAGTGCTCTAACAAATTGAAGTTGTTTGTTGTTTGGGTTTTTTGTTTTTTTTTTTTTTTCTTTTTTAGACGCAGAGCCCATGTTCCATTTTGCCTGTGAAAACAAAGACTCCTGGCTTTTGGGGAAATGTTTATCCCTATTTTGCATAGTGTGTTTTTAATTAAATGAAGAGTGCAGACAGGATTGTTTATAGACTGTGTGTATGTGCAATTAAGGGAAAAAAAAAAAGAAAAGAAAAAGATTCCTTTCTAACATAATCAGCTGGGAGATAGCAGAATTATTATTATTATGGATCCTGTTCAGAATTACAAATAACTCAGCTGAGTATAAAGCAGCATATAGAAATGAAAACAAACTCTCTTTGTTTCTGAGAAAGGGAAAAAGGGGGGGAAAAAAACAAGCCCCAGATATGTGTATATAGAAATCATGATAATTTTTAATAATACTTCATTAGGGAGGCACAATCCACACAGTGCAATCCATTTGATTATTTCAGCACATTGTATAAACATTAATTAACCTTATTTCATTAGGAAATGTATTGTTTGCTCTTGCTCATCTATGACATCTGATAGGATGGAGTGCTGCAGAGCACACTTCGCTCTTTTTCCTTTTGCACTCCACGATCAGCATTCTGGAAGCCAGGCTCAAATTCCCTCAAGTGATTCCAGAACCTGTCTGGTATCAACATTTAGTGACTATGATTCAGGACACATTTCTGTGATTAGACACAGAAAACAACTCCGTTGACACCCAGCTGTAGCCAAACAATACAAACTAGGTCTGCTCTGGGAGGCATGTTGTGTTAGCAGGATGCCAACAGAGGGTCATGTTAATTTAGGTTGAATGCAAATACAGCTGCATGGCTTCCAGACCACAGCTGACTTGAATCTAGAAAGATGTGAGGGTTGACAGAAAAACCATGTGTAGACCTGCCCCCAGAGGAATGAGGTGCAATGGAGCACCCAAATTCTTCTCCATGTCTTTCCTTCCTAGAACATCTTTCCCCTCTAGAAAATATAATGAAAAACAATGTCCTAATAAGTATATAGAATCATAGAATGGTCTGAGTTGGAAGGGACCTCCAAAGGTCATCCAGTCACAGAATCACAGAATCAACCAGGTTGGAAGAGACCTTCAAGATCATCAAGTCCAACCAATCACCCAACCCTATCTAATGAACCAGACCATGGCACTAAGTGCCTCATCCAGGCTCTTCTTAAACACCTCCAGGGACACTGACCCCATCACCTCCCTGGGCAGCCCATGCTAAGGGCAAATCTCTCTTTCTGGGAAGAACTTCTTTCTAAGATCAAGCCTAAACTCCCCCTGCACAGCTTGAGACTGTGTCCTCTTGTTCTGTTGCTGGCTGCCTGGGAAAAGAGACCATCCCCCACCTGGCTACAACCTCCCTTCAGGTAGTTGTAGAGAGCAATGAGGTCTGCCCTGAGCCTCCTCTTCTCCAGACTAAACACCCCCAGCTCCCTCAGCCTCTTCTCACAAGGCTGTGCTCCAGACCTCTTCCCAGCTTTGTTGCCCTTCTCTGGACACCTTCCAGCATCTCAACAACTTTCTTGTACTGAGAGGCCCAGAACTGGACACAGTACACAAGGTGTGGTCTAACCAGTGCTGAGTACAGAGCATAATGACTTCCCTGCTCCTGCTGGCCACAACATTCCTGATACAGGCCAAGATGCCATTGGCCTTCCAATTCCCCTGAAGTCAGCAGGGACATCCCCAACTAGATCAGGTTGCCCAGAGACCAGTCGAGCATCACATTAAATATCTCCAGGGATGGGGCCCCAAGCACCTCCCTGGGCAACCTGTTCCAGTGTTCCACCACCCTCATGGTGCAAAACTTGTTCCTAACAACCAATCTAAATCTGCTCTGCTCTAATTTGAAGCCATTGCCCAGCAAAAAGCTCCAGTGCAGAAAAGAAATGGGAGTGTTATGGATCCCTTTCTTTGTCCAAAAGCATATTTGCTTCAGCTTTAGATGAGAGAGCAATTTGGTGATGCCATTCATACATCACTGTCTTTCTTCTCCATTACTGCTTAATGGTGTAGAAAGCCATGCCCTCCTGTACAGAAAAAAGGGTTACATCTGATGTGCTGAAAACAATCACTGAAATGCTGGGATGGAGGTGACCTTTACAGGACAGGTGGTGTATTTCTCTGCTTTGGGGGAAGACCAGGAAGGATTGGACTTACACCTTTGTGTGCTCTGTTCTAGGAGCTCTTCATGGTATGTATTTCATTCCAGTAATTATCTACTCTTACACTGGGGAAAACAAAACAAAACAAAACAAAACAAAACAAAACAAAACAAAACAAAACAAAACCAAACCAAAACAAAACAAACAACAACCTTCTTCAGACGAAACCTAGATGGTTTGGGGTTTTATTGTGAGAGAATGAGGCAGAGATGGGTCCTCTTCTTTACTTGGTGGAGGTGGAGAATATTTGCTGATGTTAGGGAAGTAAGCATGTCTTGGGTCTGTCTAGGATAAGGTTAATTTCCACAAGAAAATAGGAGGGACCACAGCCATGGTAGCCTAATGGGATGTTTGATATGACACTGGCATCACATCTGCTACCTAAAGGGAGGGCTGGATGGGGCACGTGCGTGATTTTGGATGGTCAGGTGAGGTGGTGGTCAGGTAAAGAGCACTGAGTTTGATATCCTCATTTGAGATATGATTGCGTCATTGTTATCGTCACTGTTCTTTTGATTCTCTTTCCCATCCTAGTGGGGAGGGGTGAGGAGTGAGTGAGCAGCTGCGTGGGGTTCAGTTGGGTAGGATGTTGGCTGCAGCCCACCAGAGGCCCAGAGCACTAGAGAAGGAAGGTATGCCAGCAGCACAGTCCTGTCAGCCATTTGGATTTTGAAGGGTTATCTCAAACAGAAGGCTAAGTTAAAGCACAGCCAGAAGCCAGGATGCAGTCAAAAAAAACAAAAACAAAAACAAAAACAAAACAAAACAGACAAAACTGAGTGCAGTCAGGATCACAGAATAACAGAGTCCAAGACTGTTAGGGGTTGGAAGGGACCTCTGGAGATCATTGAGTCCAACTCCACTGCCAGAGAAGGATCACTCAGGGCAGGTCACACAGGAACACATCCAAGGGGGTTTGGAATGTCTCCAGAGGAGACTCCACCACCTCTCTGGGCAGCCTGCTCCAGGATTCCAGCACCCTCACAGTGAAAAAGTTTTTCCTTCTGTTCCTGTGGGGATGAACAGTGGCAGAATAGTACAGCAGTGTAGGGTGGGCTGGTGTTGGGAAAGGGCAGAAGCAGGAATCAGTGGTAGGCAGGAATCATTAGCAGAGACTGCTGGAGAGCCACAGCCTAGACACCCAGCAGCTGCGAAGAGCACGTAAAGGCTGCATCAGAGCTGACAGAGCAACCAGGCTCACTGGCCAGCCCTTAGCTCCCCCCTACCTTGGCCAAGTCTGCTGAATCTTTGCTGTCCAAGCACGCCATGAGTGAATAGTTAGCAAGGGCAGCCTGTTAAATCCAGCTCTAGAGATGAGCCAACAACCTAGCTGAGCTGCTGTAAGCATTCAGCTGGACTGCTGTAAGCATTCCTCTTATGTGGCTTTTCAGGGTCCCCAGGTTATCTGTGGATCCAGCCCTGGCAATCAATCAGCTCTGTAGCAGGCTGCCTTTCAAAGCAGCTGAGGACCACAGCTCTCTGCAAGACCTGCAGGGAATTCTTGGCAGGAGGAGACCCTCTCGTGTCTAGTTTCAAGCATGGGGCTGATTCGGTGCAACACCAACAGGATGTGTTCTGTAAACAAAAACGAAACAAAAAGTAGGTGTGCTGCAATTCAACACAGGAACTGGAGCAGGAATCCAGAAGGAAATGGTTGTCACAGGCTTTTGGAGCTGTTTGGAAAGCCAAATGCATCATAGAATCATAGAATCAATTGTTAGGGTTGGAAAGGATCTCAAGGATCATCCAGTTCCAAATCCCCTGACATAGGCAGGGACACCTCACACTACAGCAGGTTGCTCACAGCCACATCCAGCCTGCCTGCAAAAACCTCCAGGCATGAGGCTTCCACCACCTCCCTGGGCAACCTGTGCCAGTGTCTCACCACCCTCATGGGGAAGAATTTCTTCCTCATGTCCAATCTGAATCTACCCATTTCTAGTTTTGTTCCATTCCACCCAGTCCTATCACTCCCTGACACTCTAAAAGTTCCCTCCCCAGATTTCTTGTAGCCCTCTTCACATTCTGGAAGGCCACAAGAAGGTCTCTTCAGAGCCTTCTCTTCTCCAGACTGAACAGCCCCAACTCCCTCAGTCTGTCTCCATAGCAGAGCAGCTCCAGCCCTCTGATTATCCTCCTGGCCCTTCTCTGGACACCTTCCTGCACCTCCAGATCCTTCTTGTAATAGAGGCTCTAGAACTGGACACAGTGCTCCAGGTGGGGTCTCACCAGAGTGGAGTTGAAGGGGAGAATCACCTCCCTTGACCTACGGGCCACACTTCTCTGGCATCCCCAGGCCATTTAGTCTTTTGCTTTTATCTCACATTCTCAAACCAATGCCCTTGGTGTACCTTGCAGGACAGCTCAGTACCTTGGTGGCTGTGCCCATTTTCCAGAACGCCCTTCAGAAAGAGGAGGACCAGCTCGTTAGGATCATTCTCTGCATGTAAAACAGACATGCTGTCAGCAAGGCAAAGAAAAGTGTCTGTGGCTCTGAAACAAGTACAACCACAAGCCTCCAGAGTAGGGAGCCCACTTGTTTTCCAGTGAAGTTTTGACTCATGTTCCAAAAACCCCCTGAAGATAAACAAGCACTATGTTAAAAGCAATTAACTGACTGAATAATAGCAATTATTACTGCCATTAAATTTCTGGCTCGGTCTGACTGGTTAATTTTTCAGCTCATTTGAAAAAACTGAACTGTTCCATTTGTGTGGTGCTGTAGGAATGAGGCCATGGTGTGTCAGCATGCAAAGAGAAGGTGGAAGCTTGTCTGAGAAACAGTAGGAGTCAATTATAATCATCCCTGAGCTGGGGCCGTCTCCAGTGTTCCCAGGCTACAGAAGTCTTAGGAATGTCTGAAAGCACAAGTGTCCCTGTTTGCTGCTAATTTCATCCTGAGCTGAGGACTTTGCATCCCTCACAAGATCATCTTAATGACCAATATCATCTCCTCTTGGTTGTTGTGGCAGCTAAAGGAGCTGAGTGGGCAAAACCAAAGGAGGCTCTACCTAGGAACAGGCAGACACAGCAGCATCTGGAGTGTGCAGCACATCTGTGTCCATTCAAACTCCATCACACAGCCTGGACTATTGGAATAACCCAGAATATTGTGTCCAGTTTTGGGCTCCCCAATTCAAGGGGGACAAGGATCTGCTGGAGAGAGTCCAATGGAGAGCTACCAGGATGCTGAAGGGACTGGAGCACTGCCCTATGAGGAGAGGCTGAGAGCCCTGGGGGTGTTCAGTCTGGAAAAGAGAAGACTGAGAGGGGATTTAATAAATGTCTATAAATATCTGAGGGCTGAGTGTCAAGAGGGAGGGGACAGGCTCTGCTCAGTCACACCCTGTGATAGGACAAGGGGCAATGGATGGAAGCTACAGCACAGGAGGTTCCACTTCAGCATGAGGAGAAACTTCTTGACTGTGAGGGTCCCAGAGCACTGGAACAGGCTGCCCAGAGAGGTTGTGGAGTCTCCTCTGAAGACTTTCAAGACCCATCTGGATGTGTTCCTGTGTGACCTGTGCTGGATTCTATGGTCCTGCTCTGGCAAGGGGGTTGGACTGGATGATCTCCAGAGGTGCCTTCCAATCCCTAACATCTTGGGATCCTGTGATTCTGTGTGATCCTGTGATTCTCCTCCAAGCAGAGGAAATATTAAGAAGATCAAAACAATTGTGTTCAATTTAATCCCCTTTGTCTTTCTCCAAACCTGGTGTAAGAGACTAAATCTTGTCTCTCTTGATGTAAATCCACAAGGATAAAATCACCTTTGCTCCTCACCCAGACAACAGCTGCCCAGGAGGGGATGGTGAACAGCCCCTCTGGAATGTCCAACAAAAGGGAAGATTATTGTGAGTGACCTGCCTGATGGGTCAGCTCTGCCTGCTGATAGCACTCCTGGCAGTCACATATGCAGTGATGTGAGTGGGGTGTGGGCCAGGGGGAGCTGCCATGAACTGAATAAAAGACACTGAGCCTTAGCAACTCAGACAGAGAAGGAAAACATTACCATGAACATCCTGCCTGGAGGCAGTCCAGGAACCCTCTCTCCACCACCATCACCAGCAAAACCAAGCCATGCCCTAAGTTCTGGCTGCTTTAAGAAGAAAAGTAAAAGTCCTGGAGAAGAGATATCTTTACTGAAGATACCACATGTGTCTGCTCAGAGAAGGACTTAGGCTTTGGGATCTCTCCCTCCCCTCTTCCAAGGCAGACAGCACAGGCCAACAAGGATGCAGCAGCATCTTTCCTTGAACTCAAATCATCTTGGGGCTGGGGGGGGGAGGGTGGCAGTATAATTCCTTTCCTCTTCTCTCTCTCTCTCTCTCTATTTTTTCCTCTCTCTCTCTCTCTCCTTCTGTTAATTAACAGCCTGGCTTTTGATATTTTGGCCTTGTTTGTGCCTTCAATTTCACAATGTGGGAATGTTCAAAAAAGAACCAAACCTCTTTTTCCCTCTGGACTGAGCCAGCAGGGTTAGTGGTTGGACTTGGTGATCCTGAGAATCTTTTCCAACCTGAATGTTTCTGTGTGTCTGCGATCAGTCCAGAGCCTCAGCACTGGGAACTCAAGGATGTATTTAAAGCCAGCAAACACCACTGAGAGCTGTAATGTCAACAAGTGTGGGAGCCTCTTTGCCCTTCATGGGATCCAGCCCTGACATTCTTTCCACAATCCAAACTGACAGCACGTTAGAACAATTATTTTTCATAATAAGCACTTTAATTCCCTTGCTCTAGACCAAACCTTTTTGTGTTTACACACGAAGTGTCAACAGATACTGCACACAGTGAGCTCATAAAAGTCTTGGGGAGAAGGAGAAGCAAAGACCCGAGGCACTCACCAAAAATCCTACCCACCACTCTGACATTGTGATGTTAAGGGTCCCACTGTAGAGAAAAGCTTTCTATTTGCTCGCTCACAGCAGTGGCAGTCAACTTGAATCCATTAAAAATAGATAAGTTGTAGCACTTCGAAATTCTGCCAGTCCTCATTTTCACTTTTTGTCTGTGGCCAGAAGCTATGTTCTCATGAAAAGCTGCAAAGCTTCAGCAGTTTACATATAAAGTAACTCTTTTTTCCTTTCTGTGCTCTTAAGAATATGCAGCAGCTACCATAGCTATCTGCAGTTTGGGCTAGGGAAGTAAATTTTTTCCTTTTTTTTCTTTCCTTTCTCATTTATTTATTTATTTATTTAAATTTCCCCAGCTCAGGACAACTATAGGGTTTGTTTTGCATAAAATTCTTTGAAAAGAAATCTCTTTGATTTTAATTTTTCTTTTTTTCTTTTCTTTTTTCTTTTTTTTTTTTTTTTTGGAGTGCTATTGATGTAAAGATCAAACCCTCTTTAAATGGTTAGGAATAAAATATTGAAGTAATACAATACAGCAGTTTTGGGATGAGAACTGCATAAATCAGCCAAAGGCCCTTTAAAGCACGTAAGTGGCTGGCAAAAGCAGTCCTGTTTCAAAACTGTCATAACACCAGCTTGGTTTTCAATTCTATAACTCAGAATGTCTGGATTTCAATAACTCTTTTTTTTTTTTTTTTAACCCTCTTCAGAGTGCAACACAAATATTGTAACAAACCTCATTCACTGCACCTCCTGCCTGCGCCTGCGCACGGCTGCTGAGTCTAACCCAGCCCTGTCGTAGAATCACAGAATGGTCCAGGCCAGAAGGGACCTCCAAAGCTCATCCAGTCTGACCTCCCTGCACTCAGCAGGGACATCCCCAACTAGATCAGGTTTCTCAGAGCCATGTCCATCCTCACCCTGAATATCTCCAGGTAAGGAGCCTAAATCACCTCCCTGGGCAACCTGTTCCAGTGTTCCACCACCCTCATAGTGATGAACTTGTTCCTAACATCCAATCTAAATCTACTCTGCTCTACCTTGAAGCCATTGTCCCTCATCCTGTCCCTGCAGGCCTTTGCAAACAGTCTCTCTCCATCCTTCTTGTAGGACCCCTTCAGGTACTGGCAGGCTGCTATTAGGTCTCCCTGGAGCCTCCTCTTCTCTAGGCTGAACACCCCCAGCTCCCTCAGCCTGACCTCATAGCAGAGCTGCTCCAACCCTCTGATCATTTTTGTGGCCCTCTTCTGGACCTGCTCCATCAGGTCCATGTCCTTCATGTATTGAGATCTCCAGACCTGCACACAGTACTCCAGTTGAGGTCTCACCAGCACAGAGCAAAGTGTCAGAATCACCTCTCTGGCTCTGCTGGCAATGCTGCTTTGGATGCAGCCCAGGCTGCCATTGGCCTTCTGTGCTGCAAGCTCACACTGCCTGCTCCTGTCCAGCTTCTCGTCCATCAGCACCCCCAAGTCCTTTTCCTCAGAGCTGCTTTTTATTACCTCATCCCCTGTCCCTTCTCCATAGCAGCATCTCTGCACACCCACTGAAGAGTCCTTGCCCCACAAAAGCCCCAAAATGTTCAAAGTAGCCACATCATAACACACACAGGCTCTCTTGTTAAATTCTATGTCCTGATCCTGTTGTGAATTCAAGAGGAAGGGGATCCTGTGGAGCTCCACTGGTTCCTGCCTGCCAGTGCACAGCTCATTCATAGAATCATGGAGTTGTTTCAATTTGTAAAGGACTCTAAGATGATCAAATCAAACCATAAACTCACACCACCACCACTTAAACGATGTCCCCAAGTGCCATTTCTACATGTTTCTTGAACACCTCCAGGGATGGGGAGCCTGTTCCAATCCCTGAAACAGAGACACTTTTCCTCATCTCCAACTTAACCCACCTCTGGTGTAATTTTAGGCTGTTTCCTCTCCTTCTATCACCTGAGATAGGGAGAAGAGACCAATACCCACCTAACTACAACCCTCACCCCTAGACTAGTCACCTTGCTGTAGAAGGAGATCAGATTAGTCAGGAAGGACTTGCCTCTCATAAACCCCTGCTTCCTGGGCTTGATCAACTCACACAATCACAGAAACATTCAGGTTGGAAAAGACCCTCAGGATCCAACCTCAAGTCCAACCATTAACCTACAAGGTTCACCCCTAAACCATATCCCCAAGCACCACATCTAAAAGATATTTAAACACACCTTGAGCTGCATTAAAAGGTCTACTTTCTAAGCATGCAATGAGCTTTGTGAGCCTGCAGAACAATTTGCAGGGCCTAGAGTTGCCTTTTGCTGCCTACATCATTGCATTACCCCTCCTAGCCCATGTGGCTGAGACATGCTGTTTAAATGAAGCTGCATGTGCAACAACCTCATGCAAATGATGTATCAGTACAGGCTGGGGTCTGAGCTATTGGAGAGCAGTGAAGGGGAGGTCCTGGTGGATGGGAGGTTGAGCATGAGCCAGCAATGTGCTCTTGTGGCCAAGAAGATTAGAGTGGGATTGGGTGGATTAGAAGGGCTGTGGTTAGTAGGTCCAGAGAGGTTCTCCTGCCCCTCTACTCTGTCTTACTGAGGCCACATCTGAAATATTGTGTCCAGTTCTGGGCCCCTCAGTTCAAGAAGAACCTCAGGGAACTGCTTGAGAGAGTCCAGCACAGAGCCATGAAAACGATGAAGGGAGTGGAAGATCTTCCTTATGAGGAGAGCCAGAGGGAGCTGAGGGCTCTGTAGCTTGGAGAGGAGGAGCCTGAGAGGTGACCTCATTGCTGTTGATAAAGATGTGCAGGGGGAGTGCCAAGAGGCTGGAGCCAGGCTCTGCTGGGTGATGCCCAATGCCAGCACAAGGGGCACTGGTGGAAGTTGAGGCATAGGAAGTTCCATGGAAACAGGAGGAAGAACTTTTTCCCTGTGAGGATGACAGAACCCTGGAACAGGCTGCCCAGAGGGGTTGTGGAGTCTCCTTCTCTGGAGATGTTCAAGACCTGGTTGGATGTGTTCCTGTGTGATCTGCTCTAAGTGACCCTGCTGTGGCATTGGGGTTGGACTGGATGATCCTTCAAGGTGTCTTCCAGGCCCTAACATTCTGTGAGTCTGTGGTTGTTTGTGGAAGCATGTTTTACTGATTGCACAGGGTGAGGGTTTTTCCCCAGTGATGGTTCCTTTCTGATCTATGATGACGACTACCTGAAACAAGACCAAAATTTCCCACAGGGTAAGCAGGGAGAATGAGAGCTGGAATAAGCATAAGTGCTAATTATTGCGTCCTCATGGAAATAAGATTTATGTGCTGGAATTCCTCAATAATAGAATGATCCATACAGCCTCCAACAAAGCTAGATAATGTTGACACCCATTCCAACACCCTCATCTCCTAAGGCGCTCTGGTGGGTAAACAAAAAGAGGAAACCTATGGCCAAAGGTCAATGAATCTGATGAACACAATAGTTCAGGTTTCCTTGCAAACTGATGAATGCAGGTTTTTAGATGTATTTTAGTTTTGGCTGGCTAACAAATCATAGATCTGCTTGGAAAGACCCTTAAGTTCATCCAGTCCAACCATTACATAGCTCCACCAAGGCTGCTGCTAAACCATGGCCCTCAGCACCACACCTCTGCCTCTTGGAAAGACCTCCAGAGATGGGAATTCAACCACGTCCCTGGGGAGCCTCTTCCAACCTATCAGAGCATCCTTTCAGCCAAGAAGTCTCTTCTAATATCCAAACTAAGCCTCCCCTGATGCAACTTGAGGCCATTTCCACCTATCACTTAATATATCTAGGGAAAAGACACCAACACATCCCTTGTTCCAACCTCCTTTCAGGGAGCTGTAGAGAGCAATGAGGTCTCCCCTCAGCTTTCTCTTCTCCAGACTAAACACCCCCAGGTCCCTCAGCTGCTCCTCACCAGCCCTGTTCTCCAGACCCTTCCCCAGCTTTGTTGCCCTTCTCTGGCCCTGCTCCAGTCCCTCAATGTCCCTCTTGGAGTGAGGGCCCCAAAACTGAAGCCAGTACTAAAGGAGTGGAGGAAAGCCAATGTCAGTCCAGTCTTCAAAAAAGTAAGAAAGATGTTCCAGGAAACTACAGACCAGTAAGTCTCACCTCCATCCATGGAAAAATGATGGAGCAGCTCATTCTGGAGGGCATCTCTAAGGCACGTGGAAGAGAAAAAAGATATCAGGAGAGTCAGCATGGATTTACCAAGGTGAAATCGTGCTTGAATAATCTGATAGCCTTCTGTGATGTCCTAACTGAATGGGTAGATGCAGGGAGACTAGTGGATGTAGTCAACCTTGACCTTAGTGAGGCTTTTGACACTGTCTCCCATAATATCCTTGTGAGTAGGCTCTGGAGGTGTGGGATAGAAGAGCAGAGAGTGAGATGGATTGGGAACTGTGAGGAACTGGTTACAAAATCCAAAGAGTGGTGGTCAATGGTGAAAGTCCAGCTGGAGAGCTGTAACTAGTGGAGTGCCCCAGGGATCAGTGTTCAACATCTTCATCAATGACATTGATGAGGGGACAGAGAGACAGGCAGACAGAGTCTGCTCAGCAAGTTTGCTGATGATACCAAACTGAGAGGGTCCCAGAGCACTGGAACAGGCTGCCTGGAGAGGTTGTGGAGTCTCCTTCTCTGGAGACTTTCAAAACCCATCCAGATGTGTTCCTGTGTAACCTGTGCTAGATTCCATCATCCTGCTCTGTCAGGGGGGTTGGATTTGATGATCTCTGGAGGTCCCTTGAAGCCTTAACATCCTAGGATCCTGTAATCCTGTGTGGCCTCACCAGTGCAAAGGCACAATCACTGCCCTACTCCTGCTGGCCACACCACTGCTGATCCAGGCCAGGATTCTGGTGGTCTTCTTGATCACCTGGACATGCTGCTGGCTCATCTTCAGCTGCTGTCAACCACCACCTCCTGGTCTCTCTCTGCTGAGCATTTTCCAGCCACTGTGCTCCAAGCCTGGAGGGATCTTGGGGTTGTTGCACGCTCAGGCCCTGGCAGCTGGCCCTGTTTAACCTCACACAACCGACCCCCCCAAAACCTTTGCTAATTGCAAGCCTCTTGTGTGAGCATTTCTGTGGATGAAGAGGTCAGCAAGCAAGGACAGACTAACAAGAGATTTTAAATCTAACTCAAAGAGAATTGATGTTGGATATCCAGCTTTGTGTGGTGACCTACACATGGGGCAAAGCTTCGAGCAGGAGGTATTTGCAAGTCAGTTCCATGAGATATTAGATTCTTCAAGAACCTAGAATATAATTACTGGCAGAAACTGTTCAGCATAGTTGCTTGAATGCTTGTGTTTCTATCAAGAGAATTGTGAATCCATCAAGGAAAATTCAGGAAAGAAAAGGGGAGAGGATATTTGCCACCTCAATTACTCACCTAAATGATTTGCTCAAGTCCATCTATTATTTAGTTGGTCATTTGATCAGCAAGTTTAGCACCCTGCACCTGTAGGATCCTCCCCAGGAGCAGAAGCAGCAGACAGGGGAGAGGAAAGCAGTTCCTGGACTGTGCTACGGGACAGACCACCCCAGCTTGCATTCCACTACAAGATCCTGCTGAAACCCTTCAGCCAAGCCAACTCCATGGTGCTACCTCCTCCTCTCCCTAAAGATATAAATTCACTAGCTGGGATATTGGCCATGTGGTCATTGCATGCTGTTGGCCAGAGGTAGTGACAGGGCTTAGTGAGACCAGGAAATGATTAATGGCAGCTATAATGAGAATGAACTGGCTCATTCCCAGGTGGGGAAAAAAAAAGAACCCAAAACCAACAAACAACTGAAATTAGCCCCAAAGTCTGAAGAACTGAGAAGCTCTTTTAATTAGCAGACAACTGAAATGCCCAAACCTGCATGCTTCCTTCTGCTGCTGACAGCTACTCTCACAACTGCCTGACTCCAGCAATGTGTTTCTGAGTTCTGACAGGGGAAACACCTTTCCCTTACAAAAACCTATTTATCTGTGTTCTATATACGTCAAATATTCTTCTGTTCCACTGATGCAACTTCCAGGGCAGATATTGCAGTGGGAATTGTGCTGGTATTGCAGGATAGCTGGCTCAAGGTGATCGCTGGCTGTATTTTCCTTTAAGAGAAATCTGCTCTACAGGTTCTCATTATTCTGCTAACATTTGTCCCTGACACAGTGCCCAGGAACCCAGTTGAGATACACCAGACATTCTTTCTTTTTTTTTTTTTTCTCATTATGGTTGTTTCAATGGTAAAAAGGAGCACACTCAAAGTTTATTTAAATTTTACAGTAGTTCCCCTTTAAAAGGTCAGTTTAATAGTTAATTTGAAATGGGGTGAAATGGGGATGGGAAGGGGGGGACTAAATAATGTTTAAACAATCAAAGCTGGCAGATGTTGACAGATGCTGTCTGATATTGCAGCATGCAGACTGTGTTGTGAGTCACAAGGCTCAAGGTCATGCATCTGTGACCACCCAGAGGGCTTTTCTTCTCCACTTGATGCTCAGATTTAAGTTCCAAGCTAATGCAAGATTAAATTCATTAAATTCATTAGATTCAGGGAGAAATTTAATGAAGTTCAACAAGGGCAAGTGCAGAGTCTTGCACCTGGGAAAGAACAACCCCACACATCAGTACAGGTTGGGGATTGAGCTGTTGGAGAGCAGTGAAGGGGGAAAGGACCTGGGGGTCCTGGTGGATGGAAGGTTGAGCATGAGCCAGCAATGTGCTCTTGTGGCCAAGAAGGCCAAAGGCATCCTGGGTGGATTAGAAGGGCTGTGGTTAGTAGGTCAAGAGAGGTTCTCCTCCTGCTCTACTCTGCCCTGCTGAGGCCACATCTGGAATATTGTGTCCAGTTCTGGGCCTCTCAGTTCAAGAGGGACAGGGAGCTGCTTGAAAAAGTCCAGTGCAGATCCACAAAGATGATTAAGGGAGTGGAGATCTTCCTTATGAGGAGAGCCTGAGGGAGCTGAGGGCTCTGTAGCTTGGAGAGGAGGAGCCTGAGGGTGACCTCATTGCTGTTGATAAAGATGTGCAGGGTGAGTGCCAAGAGGCTGGAGCCAGGCTCTGCTGGGTGATGCCCAGTGACAGCACAAGGGGCACTGGGGAGAAGTTGAGGCATAGGAAGTTCCATGAGGAAGAATTTTTTTTCCTGTGAGGGTGCCAGAACCCTGAAACAGGCTGCCCAGGGGGGTTGTGGAGTCTCCCTCTCTGGAGGTGTTCAAAACTCATCTGGATGCTTTCCTGTGTCATCTGCTCTAGGTGCCCGTGCTCTGGCAGGGGGTTGGACTGGATGAGCTTTTGCAGTCCCTTCCAGCCCCTGACATTCTGTGGTTGTATGATTCTGTGATTCATCAGCATGCTGGGAAAGGAAGGGCAGACAAATTATGGGACAATTTAATTGTGATTTATTGTAAATTGGAAACTGGAAGCAGCACTTCATAGAGGAACTTCTGGATCAGCTTTGCATTTTATGCCTACTGTGGTTATGAAAAAGGAAAATAGATGGAACTTGATCCCTGGCTGACTGGCTGCCTTTGGGATGCTGGCATTTCCTGCAGCAGAACCTCCTATTTTCCTAAAACATGCCCCCATTTTTTTTCTTGTGGGGTGCATTGAATTTACACGAAAACAACACAGAGTACAGGAATTATATAAAAAAACAACACTGTTTTGTATCCTCAACTTCTGCTCCTGTTTAAGTGTGACTGAGGTGTCCTGATCTCCACCAAATGCTCAGGAACACATAGTGCAATCCCAGGATCCCAGGATCCCAGGGCTTGGAAGGGACCTCTGGAGATCATCAAGTTCAAACCTCCTGCCAGAGCAGGACATAGAATCCAGCACAGGTCACACAGGAATGTATCCAGATGGGTCTTGAAAGTCTCCAGAGAAGGAGACTCCACAACCTCTCTGGGCAGCCTGTTCCAGAGCTCTGTGACCCTCAGTGAAGAAGTTCTTCCTCACGTTGAGGTGGAACCTCCTGTGCTGTAGTTTCCATCCACTGCCCCTTGTCCTATGATAGGGTGCAACTGATCAGAGCCTGTCCCCTCCCTCTTACAATCATCCTGTGTATAGCTCAGCCTGTGCACCTCAGTCTTAACCTGCTCCAGGTCCACTATTGAAGTCCCAGAGCTCTTCTAACAGAAGCAGCCAGACATGTATAATGGACCACTGCTCAGATGGGAACTGGGATGAAACCATGGAACTCCTTTTCACTTGTGACCCAGCCTAGTGAACTCTAGCCAGCAGAGGCAGAATACCTGCAGCTCCTGCTGCAGACAGGGTAAGGATTACAAAGCCTTACAGTTGAAGAACACCTGGGCACTGGTGCTGTAAATCCCCATCTGAAATGGCCAGTTCAGTGTAAAATACATATTAGTAACACTATGGGAGACCTGAACATAGTGATGATGAGTAGGGCCAGGAGAAGTGAGAAAAGGAAGTATAATGAAGAGATTACAATCAGAAGGGCTATTAAGGGAAATCTTGCTTAATGAGGCTATTGGTATCAAACTTCATTATTCATAGAGACTTCTGATTAGAGTCAAATGGAACCTACATTTCTGGGTGGAGAAGTCTTCATTTGCATTTCAAACAAACACTGCTGGGCCCAGACTTCAGCCCAGCAAACTGTACTTCAGTTATAAGTTTTGCCATGGCCACAACACACCTTCCAACCAACAACAAAAAAGATGCAGCACGCTTCTTGAGCACAAAAATTCATTCAGACTGAGATGTCACCCCAAGCCCTTTGGGTCCAGTGTCCACCAATATTTCTAAGGACAGGAAGGATGAGAAATGCAAGACAGAGTGCATTGCTCCAGCTGCCTTCCTATCTTTGTTCCCTGTGTCTGCCTTAGAGCAGGAGGTGCCTTCAGCCTTAGAAGCTGTGGCTCCACCACTTGAGGGCAGCGGATGGCTTTCTCTGATGGATTTCCGTAGGTGTTTTTCTTTTATTTCACTACATACCTGCTCCTCTCTCTATTCTGGGCACCAGTTCCCTTGTCTTCCTCCACCCTCTCTTGTGCTTCCTCACTTCTTCAGCACTTCTCACAATGGGACCTTCATTCAAGATGTGCCTTTCAGGGTGCACTTCACAATCTCAGGGTACCAACAAAGGCAGAAGCAACAGAGAGCTAAGTCAGATTGGGCTTCTAAGACCTGTTTAATAAAGCAACTTGTTTAAAGCTACATTTGAACAGCTTGTGATATAACTTCCCAGGGGTAGCTTTGATGTTCTCCAAGAGTATGTTGGCAGAAATCTCTGCCATTTGTAGAAAACTATGCTTAGAACACCTTAGTCTGTGTGGTAAACAGGATCAGCAGACACCTTTCTTTTTGCAGTGAATTCTTCAAGCACAGCATCAGCACTGTCACAGTTTCATTTGAATAAGAGTCAGGTGAAATAGTGATAGATTAATTAATGCTGTAGCTTTAATTGAGCAGAGCATGTGATGGTATTTGTTCAGACCTGGATGTCCTGAGTATCCTAAATGTTCGGTAACACTTTGTCACTGTTCTTGTCCTTAGTACTCATTGCTGGGGTATGAATGATACTGAATTGTTTTGGTAGTCATGTGGGTCTCAAATTTAGTCCTACAGAAATCCTCTTGTACTTTCCCAAAGCATTAATTAGTGCTATGATACAAACAGGGGCAAGTAAGTTCCATGAGGAAAGAACCAAGAATTTTGAATTCCTCCTTAAAGAAATTTCACTTTGGGTGCCTAAGAAGGGCTCTGTGTGCATGTCTGCAAAGAAAAATATCCAGCATCTGTATTTATCAGCAAAGCAAATGGAAGAGCTTCCAGTGGGCTTCTTTTACAGTTGGCACTGGAAACAGGAAATGTGTTATAGAGTCATAGAATCAGGCTGATGGGCTGCTTACAGATGTTCATGACAACTGAGAGAGTTGGGATTGTTCAGTCTAGAGAAGAGAAGGCTGTGAGGAGACCTTCATGTGGCCTTCCCGTATCTGAAGGGGGCTCCAAGAAAGCTGGGGAGGGACTTTTGAGGGTGTCAGGGAGTGATAGGACTGGGGAGAGGGGAGCAAAACTAGAAATGGGTAGATTCAGATTGGATGTTAGGAAGAAATTCTTCCCCATGAGGGTGGTGAGACACTGGCACAGGTTGCCCAGGGAGGTGGTGGAAGCCTCATGCCTGGAGGTTTTTGCAGGCAGGCTGGATGTGGCTGTGAGCAACCTGCTGTAGTGTGAGGTGTCCCTGCCCATAGCAGGAGGGTTGGAACTGGATGATCCTTGAGGTCCCTTCCAACCCTGACAATTCTATGATTCTATGGATCAGGTTAATCACTTTTGCCAATTTCCAAATCTTTGATGGGAAAGATGAGAGCTCAAGAGCCAGGCCAATGATTGCTCTCACTGCTCAGGCCTGAATGTGTCAGACCCTTCAGTTAAGTGTTTTCTCTTGGTTAGACAAAGGAATGTAGCTTTGACAGACACAGCCACCAGCTCCTTCCCTATGCTGGTGTGCTTTTCTCTCTTGCTGGATATGTGAATTCTAAAAATCTTAGACATCTACCCAGAATCTTCATAAAATACTTGACAAAGCCCAGAGAAAAATAAATGTTTAGAAGTGCCCTGGTTAATGCATCCATCTTTGCACATAGAATCATAGAATCAGTCAGGGTTGGAAGGGACCACAAGGATCATCCAGTTCCAACCCCCCTGCCATGGGCAGGAACACCTCACACTACATCAGGCTGGCCAGAGCCTCATCCAGCCTGGCTGCAAACACCTCCAGGAATGGGGCCCCAACCACCTCCCTGGACAACCCATTCCAGGCTCTCACCACTCTCATGGTGAAGAACTTCTTTCTCACATCCAGCCTGAATCTCCCCACTTCCAGCTTTATTCCATTAACCTTAGTCCTGTCACTACCTGATAGCCTAAAAAGTCCCTCCCCAGCTCTTCTTCGCTCACGGGGAAGAACTTCTTCCTAACATCCAATCTGAATCTACCCACTTCTAGTTTTGTTCCATTCCCCCCAGTCCTATCCCTACCTGACACCCTAAAAAGTCCCTCCCCAACTTTCTTGTAGCCCCCTTCAGGTACTGGAAGACCACAAGAAGGTCACCTCGGAGCCTTCTTTTCTCCAGACTGAACAGCCCCAACTCTTTCAGTCTCTCCTCGCAGGAGAGGTGCTCCAGCCCTCTGCATCTCAACAATCAAAATAGGCAAGACCCTTTCACAGGACCTACACAAATTCCAAATGAAGGGAAAGGTTCTCTGTTTGGCAGCAGCCCATTTCTTGTTGGTCTCTCAGGTCCTCTGTCAGTGAAGCAGGCCGGCAAGGGTGTTCGTGCTCAGATGTCACATTCCTTGGATTTTAATGACTGAGAATCTTCCTCATCCAGACCATTAGTTCAAACCAATTTTTAATTAGCTTCCTCTTTGCAATTTCTCCTTTACCAAACACGAGTAAAGGTCTGGCCTCTACCACCAGAAGTCTTTCCAAAACTTTTGGAAGCCAGTCTCTCCTTTAGGAGAATAAAATGTTAAATTCTATCTTCATGTCACAGACTTACAGAATGTTAAGGGTTGGAAGGGACCTCGAAAGATCATCCAGTCCAACCCCCCCTGCCAGAGCAGGATCACACAGAAACACATCCAGGTGGGTTTTGAATATCTCCAGAGAGGAAGACTCCACAAGTCTTCTTTATAGACCTTTTCCATTGTAACGTGAATCTTGTCTGCATCTAGTCTAGCCTTAACACAAAGCCATGACTCATTCCAGAGAATCAGAGAATTGCTTGGGTCGGAAAAGACCTTTAAGAACACTGAATCCAACCATTCTCCAGCTCTACCAAGGTTAAGCCATGTCCTTTGGCACCACACCTCTGCCTCTTTGAACTATCTCCAGGGATGGGAATTCAACCACCTCCCAGGGCAGCCTGTGCCAGTGGCTGAGAACCCTTTCAACTCAAGAAGTTTCTTCTCATATCCAACCTGACCCTCCCCTGGTACAACTTGAGGCCATTTCCTCTCATCCTGTCACTTGTTACTAGGCAGAAGAGACCAACCCCCACCTGGCTTCAATTTCCTTTCAGACCCTTGGCAAACTATGGCTGATATTGCTGCCTTGGTTCACCAGATTCCTGGTGGGAAGCTTTGCCTTGCAATCATCACAGTGAGAGACTTGATTATTTAAGGGAAAACAGGAGGCTGAAGAACAATTTACAAGTCTGCTGCCTGACTCTGCTTCGTGTGCTGCACCAAGGGTTATGCCCCCACATACTGGGAAGCATGAAAACAGTGTTTACATTCCCTATTGCTTTTAATTAATCCTTTCATTAGTAAGTGGGATTTATATGCAGTGCAGGAATGACAACACTGTGGACATCAGCTGAGGCAAAATGAAACCAAGGAGACACATATTTGTGCTTTTTCATGTCTAAATTGGATAATCATAGAATCACAGCATGGTTTGGCTTGGAAGGGACCAGTTCCAGATCTCTGCCATGGGCAGGGACATCTTCTGTTAGATCAGGTTGCTCAATAAGGCCTCATCCAGCCCTGCCTTGAACACCTCCAAGGAGGAGCATCCACAACCTCCCTGGGCAACCTGTTCCAGCGTCTCACCATCTTCACTCTAAAGAATTTCTTCCTAATATTTAGTCTAAGTGTCCCCTGTTCCAGCCTCATTCCATTTTCCCTATCTTTCTGTCTCTCCAAGTCCTTATCAAAAGTACTTCCCCAGCTCTCCTGGAGCCCCTTCAAGGTACTGGAAGACTTCTCTGAGTTCTCCCTGGAGCCTTCTCTACTCCAGGCTGAACAGCCCCAGGTCTTTCAGCCGTCCCCACAGAAGAAGTGCTCCAGCCTTCTTGGGAACTTTTTGGGAAGTTGTACACAAAGAAGATAAGGGATTAACTGAAGAGTTAATAGCGAGGAGAAATCTTTCTAGGTTATTGTAATTTTGAAGATTTGTAGACGAAACATCAGTGCAGTGCCTGAGGGCTTGGCTTCAGTTTTGGGGCTCTCACTCCAAGAAGGACATTGAGGAGCTGAAGTGTGTCCAGAGAGGGACAAGAAAACTGGGGAAGTATCTGGAGAACAGGGCTGGTGAGGAGCAGCTGAGGGACCTGGGGGTGTTTAGTCTGGAGAAGAGGAGGCTGAGGGCAGACCTCATTGCTCTCTACAACTCCCTGAAAAAGAGGTTGCAGTGAGGTGGAGGTTGGTGCCTTCTCCCTAGTAACAGGTGATAAAATGAGTGAAAATTACCTCAAGTTGCACCAAGGGAGGTTTAGGCTGGACATGAGGAAAAGTTTCTTTACTGCAAGAGTGGTCAGGGATTGGAACAGGCTGACCAGGGGTGTGGTAAAGTCACTGTCCCTGGAGGTGCTCAAAAACCATGCGGACATGGTAGGTTTGGGTTGACAGTTGGGCTTGATAATCTTAGAGGTCTTTTCCAACCAAAACAATTCTATGGTTCTATGCCTCTGTGAGCCTATGATTCTATGAACAAGACAAAAGAAACATGTTTCAGGGAAGCCAGAGGTTTCAGCACCTGCAAAAATATGTCTGTATTTGCACAAACATTTATTGCCTGAGAGCAAAAGTAGGTTTGGCTTGGGTCTGACAGACATTCAGGAACGATAATTGCAGCTAACTGATGGCACAGGCCTGGATTTTCATCCACAGAACAAAACAACCACCACAGAGTGTAATAGAATTCAAAGGCTTGAAAGAATCTGAGCATTGGAGAGTTGAAAGTCATGGACAGTTTGTTATAACTGCAGTCATTACTCTCTTCTTTTTCTTCACCTTCTCACTTGTAATCCTTGGGCTGATCTTCCCTTTGCTGTGTGCTTCCTGCAAGTATATGTGTCGATGTGAGCTGAAATTCCCCCCCCCACCAACAATAACCAGGCTAGCCCAGTCTGGAAGCAAATGAAAAGCTGTATTTACAAGCAGAGTCTAAAATCTACAATGAAATGCAATGAATATGTACAAATACACAAAATTCACAACATTCACAAATATATACAATCAACAGAAAAAGCACAATCGATCTCCCTTTGCTTCCCCCCAAGGGGACCCTCCCAAAGGGGCCTCTCTCTCCCAGGAGCTTCCCCCCAGACCCCCCTGGACAGAGAAGCAGAGTTAGTTAAGCAGAAAGTTGTTAACTTAGCTGCCAAGGTCAGTCGTGTTATCTTCAGCCAGAAGAGAAGAAGAAACAGCAGCCAGACAGCCCAGCAACTGCCCCCACTGCGAACGCAGAATGTGCGATGCCTACTTTGTTTTGGGTAATAGTTCTTAAACATTTCTATCTATCCAATGGAAGTGTTTAGAACAATCGTTATTTTGCTTTCTTACACCCAATAGTGACTTATTTACATTCTTTCACTTTCTCTGTTCTGAACTTTGCAAGGAAAAATTAAAAAGACAGTTTCAAACCATCACAGTCCACCCCTTCTAAACAATTCCATTGGCTGCTACTATCATTTATCTAATCTAAAATAATATCTACAACAATAGGTGAATAAAGACCATAGTCCATTCCGGCTATCTCAGATGTAGATGATTCAAAAGAGTCAAATCACAGGAAAAACAGCAAACAGCTTGTTTCCTCGCAGATGGAGCGAAGAAAGGAACAGGGACTCTCAGGTGACTCAGGGCTCTCAGGGTTCGTGCACCGTAGATCTCATGGACTCTCCTCTTGGGCGCGATGCTGTATCTGCGCAACACTCTGAATTTAACCTCTCTCAGCCAAAGTTAGATTTCTTTGTGGAATGCACTGAATTTCACCATTTTCTTGCATCACCCAATAGGTGTGACCAGGACCTTCAGCAGAAACCACCCCTCGGACAGGTTTGGCCTCTCCTGAAGGAGAAAATACCCAAACAGTTTTGCCTAACAGATTCTTTTCTCTGATAACAGGAACTCTATCACCTTCCTCCTTTCGCAACAAATCTGATTGGGCAGGTCCAGCTCGATTCACTGAACCTCTACTATTCACCAACCAGGTTGCTTGTGCTAAATGTTTCTCCCAGTTTTTCAAAGATCCACCCCCCATGGCTTTGAGAGTGGTTTTCAGCAAACCGTTGTAGCGTTCGATCTTCCCTGCAGCTGGTGCATAGTAGGGAATGTGGAATATCCACTCGATGCCGTGCTCTTTGGCCCAGTTTTTTACAAGATTGTTCTTGAAATGAGTTCCGTTGTCTGACTCAATCCTCTCTGGAGTTCCGTGTCTCCACAGGATTTGTCTCTCCAGGCCAAGAATGGTGTTACGTGCAGTTGCATGAGGAACTGGATAAGTTTCCAGCCATCCAGTGCTTGCCTCTACCATAGTCAGCACATACTGCTTACCAGATGGAGAACGAGGTAGAGTGATGTAGTCAATCTGCCAGGCTTCACCATACTTGTACTTGGACCATCGGTCACCGTACCACAAGGGCTTGATCCGCTTTGCCTGCTTAATAGCAGCACAAATGTCACAGTCATGGATGACTTGTGTGATAGCATCCATGGAAATGTCAATGGATCTGTCACGAGCCCATCGGTAGGTTGCATCTCTGCCTTGATGTCCTGACGAGTCATGGGCCCACCGAGCTAAGAACAGCTCACCTCGGTGTTTCCAGTCAAGATCAGGATCAGGATCAGAGTTTGTGTCCACCTGGGAAACTCTTGCAGCTAGATCTGCCTGATGGTTGTGTTGTTGTTCCTCAGTAGCTTTGCTCTTAGGAATGTGAGCATCGATGTGTCTCACTTTCACTGGGATTCTCTCAATGCGAGCAGCAATGTCTTGCCACAGATCTGCAGCCCAGATTGGCTTTCCTTTCCTCTGCCAGCCATTCTTCTTCCAGTCTTTCAGCCAACCCCACAAGGCATTGGCTACCATCCACGAGTCGGTGTAGAGATAAAGCTTTGGCCATCTCTCACGTTCAGCTACGTTAAGAGCTAGCTGGACAGCTTTTACCTCTGCGAATTGACTGGATTCTCCTTCTCCATCTCTCGCTTCTGCAACTCTGCGCGTTGGACTCCACACTGCAGATTTCCATCTCCGCTTGTTCCCAACAAGACGACAGGAACCGTCTGTGAACAAAGCATATCTCTTTTCATCATCAGACAGATCACTGTAAGGAGGAGCTTCCTCAACACGAGTTACTCTCTCCTCTGGAGGTTTAGCACAGCTTGTGCCTTCTGGCCAGTTTGTGATCACCTCCACCAAACCAGGCCTTTCGAGATTTCCCATTCGAGCTCTCTGTGTTATCAGAGCCATCCACTTAGACCAGGTAGCATCTGTTGCATGATGTGGTGAAGAACCTTTGCCTTTGAACATCCAATTCAGAACTGGCAATCTAGGAGCTAGAAGAAGTTGTGACTCAGTTCCGATCACTTCAGAAGCAGCTTTCACTCCTTCATAAGCAGCTAAAATCTCTTTCTCTGTTGGAGTGTAGTTTGCCTCTGAGCCTCTGTAGCTACGACCCCAGAAACCAAGAGGACGTCCTCGTGTCTCCCCTGGAGCTCTTTGCCATAAGCACCAGGTTGGACCATTGTCACTCGCGGCCGTGTACAGAATGTTCTTAATGTCTGGACCAGTTCGGACAGGTCCCAGACCCATCGCTTGGACTACCTCTCGCTTGATCTGGTCAAAGGCTGCTTGTTGCTCAGGACCCCATTGGAAACTGTTTCTCTTTCGAGTCACATCATAGAGAGGTTTCACAATCTGACTGTATCCAGGAATGTGCAGTCTCCAAAATCCCACTATGCCTAAGAAACGCAGAGTTTCTTTCTTATTGATGGGATTTGCCATGGTGGAGACTCTGTTTATCACATCCATTGGGATGTGACGGCGACCATCTTGCCACCGCACTCCCAGAAACTGGATTTCTCTGGCAGGTCCTTTCACCTTGTCTCGCTTGATAGCGAAACCAGCTTGCAAGAGAATGTCAAGGATTTTGTTACCTTTCTCGAAGACTTCTTCAGCAGTCTCACCCCAGACGATGATGTCATCGATGAACTGAATGTGTTCTGGAGCTCCACCTTTCTCCAAAGCATCATGGATCACTGCATGGCAGATGGTTGAACTGTGAATCCACCCCTGGGGCAAACGATTGAATGTGTACTGAATGCCTCTCCAGGTGAAAGCAAACTGAGGCCTGCATTCCTCTGCTATGGGAATAGAGAAGAAAGCATTAGCAATGTCTATGGTAGCATACCATTTGGCCTGCTTGGATTCCAGCTCATATTGGAGTTCCATCATGTCTGGTACAGCTGCACTCATGGGTGGAGTTACTTCATTCAAGGCACGGAAATCAACTGTCAGACGCCACTCTCCATTCTGCTTTCTCACAGGCCAGATTGGACTGTTGAAAGGTGAATGAGTTTTGCTGATGACCTTCTGACTCTCCAACTGACGAATCAAGTTTTGAATGGGCACCAAAGAGTCACGGTTGGTTCTGTATTGTCTGTGATGCACAGTTTGAGAAGCAACCGGCAGCTTTACATCCTCTATCTCATGTTGTCCCACAACTGCAGATTCATCTGAAAGCTCAGGTCTAATGGACAACTTCAATTTTCCTCCATCAATTTCTACAGTTGCTATTCCAAAAGCCCATTTGTAACCCTTAGGGTCTTTAAAACGCCCTTCTCTCAGAAAGTCAATTCCCAAAATACAAGGTGCATTAGGACCTGTTACAATAGTATGTTTCTTCCACTGCTTCCCAGTTAAGCTTATATCAACCTCTATCTTAAACAACTCTTGAGATCCACCAGTGACTCCCTGAATAGTTATAGATTCTCCCCCTTGATAATTTGATGGTATTATGGTGCACTGAGCTCCTGTGTCAACCAAGGCCCTGTACTTCTGAAATTTTGAAGTGCCAGGCCACTGGATGTACACATCCCAATAGATTCTGTTATCTCCATTCTCCCTTACCTCCCCCTGGCGGAAGGCAGGGCACCCCTAATGGTGGGGATTACCTCCACATGTACAGCTGGCACAACGTCCAGCACCAGAATTAGGATCACTGTTGGAGCTATCAGAGTTGTTCTGGGAAACTGAGGAAGCGACAGCTACCCTCCTGGTATTGCTACCTCGGGATCTGCCCCTCTGCAGCTCCCGTAACCTCTTGAAAAGATCAGAAGTTGGTTGACCATCCCATCTGTTCATGTTCTCACCAAACTGATCACGCAGAGTTATCCAGATACTGCCACGTGATTGCCTCTGCTGTCTGTTTTGGTTTGACCTGTTTTGGAATGGCCTCCTTGGAGCACGTCTGTTCCTAACAGCTGAAACTTGTATCCATCTGGAGGAAGAGGAATCAGAATCATCCCCCTTCATCAAGTTGGATATGGAGGTTTTAAGTTCCTCCTTCAGCTCTTTCATGCAATTCTCCATCTTTCCAGACAGAGTTTCAATGGCTGAAACCAAAGAAGTACGTGCAAGACTATCCTCCAACTGCCTCATTTGGTCAGTGAAATGGCCAACAGTAGGAGGTGCTCCACCATAATTTCTTGCCACAATTCTGCTTGCCAGAATAGTAGCATAATTAGGAGGAGCAAGATTAATGAGCTTTTTGGCAAGGCCTGTTCCAACAGGAATTTCATCAGGATTCAGAGTCTTATGATCTCCGTATATTATTTCTCTCACAGCAAATTCTCTCAGACGCTTGATTCCCTCATCTATTGTGGTCCAAGGCTTAGGGTTCCATGGTAAATCATCTCTGCTGGGGTACCTCAGCGAGACTGCCAGTAGGAGGCGTGCCCACAGAGAAACTTTACCAATGCACTTGCCTAGATGCCTGTCTATGCCTGTATCCTTTGAGAGCATCCCCAACTGAGAGGCCGACTTGTCACCTACCACCAATGCTGGGGCTCCCATATCAAAACACCTGGCTAGCCAAGACAGGACTGGCTCATTATCTCCTCTGATGTAATCCTTCCTCACATGTCTAATTTCCTGTCTGGGTGCATTAGCTGACTGTATGTCATCCTCATCATCATCATCATCATCATCATCATCCTGAGGTCGCTGTCCCCATAATCCTGTTGTAATCCTCCGCTGAATTTCCTTGAGTTCAGAGGCTCTGCCAGCAGTTGCTAATCTACCAGGGTCTACATCCTGACCTACATCTCCATCATCCATGTGGGGTCTCAAGAGGTCTACCAGAGTTTTAAGGCTAACCCTCTCTTCCTCATCAGAAGGATCTTTCTTAAGAGAGGGACCCTGAGTAGAAGGACCCTCATCTCCATCTGCACCATCTCCTGCAGCATCTGCATCTCCTTTACACTTTCTGGTTACAGTGGCCACCAAATTTACTGGCTTGGTTTTCACATTCACAGCAGAGTTGGAAGAGCAAGTAGCCTTATGTCTTTCTTGACACAGTGCTATCAGTAGCCATATGATTATTCCAAGAAGCAACAAAATTAAGATTAAGGCTAGTACAAGATATCTAGGGTACCACTGGTTCCAAGGACCCTCTGTAGTTGTAAGAGGAGTAACAAACTCAAATGTGTCTGCTAGCAGATCCATAGTTGAGTTACCATAGCTTCTTAGCCCAATAAGACCACAACAGAATTCACCAACATTCAGTAACTTGTCTTAACCCAAAGAAACGACTTATATGCTACATATCTCACAATCTTGTCTATCATGCAGGAAACAGCCCATCTGTAAACAATCACACTGATAACAGAGGAAATAAAATTACTCAAAATCCAAAACAGCTTCATTTTGCTTCCTAATCTGAGCAGAAATAAATCACAAGCAATCGAGCCCCACGTTGGGTGCCAAAAATAAAAAGTGTGTCGGTGTGTCGGTGTGAGCTGAAATTCCCCCCCACCAACAATAACCAGGCTAGCCCAGTCTGGAAGCAAATGAAAAGCTGTATTTACAAGCAGAATCTAAAATCTACAATGAAATGCAATGAATATGTACAAATATACAAAATTCACAACATTCACAAATATATACAATCAACAGAAAAGCACAACTGATCTCCCTTTGCTTCCCCCCAAGGGGACCCTCCCAAAGGGGCCTCTCTCTCTCCCAGGAGCTTCCCCCCCAGACCCCCCTGGACAGAGAAGCAGAGTTAGTTAAGCAGAAAGTTGTTAACTTAGCTGCCAAGGTCAGTACGTGTTATCTTCAGCCAGAGGAGAAGAAGAAAGCAGCAGCCAGACAGCCCAGCAACTGCCCCCACTGCAGAATGCAGAATGTGCAGAGTGCCTACTTTGTTTTGGGTAATAGTTCTTAAACATTTCTATCAATCCAATGGAAGTGTTTAGAACAATCGTTATTTTGCTTTCTTACACCCAATAGTGACTTATTTACATTCTTTCACTTTATCTGTTCTGAACTTTGCAAGGAAAAATTAAAAAGACAGTTTCAAACCGTCACAGTACTCATTTCTGCTGTTTAATGTGTTAACAAATATTAACAGACATCTTAATGGCAAACTATGAGGCAGGACAGAGCACAGAGAAGTGAGACTTACACAGCTCACTGTAAGGAAAAGGTAAAGTGGAATAAAGGCAATCAGTGGTGCCTGATTTTTCTACCAGTGGGTAGCTAAGTAATCATGATGCCCACGGAGTCAGAAAGGTGTCTTGGTTGTGAGATAGTGACACAGGACTCAGGGTCTGTTTCCTCACAGCATGTAGTACCTATTCTGTGCTCTTCAGGATATAGCAGGGCTCCTTCTGGCCAATGGGGATTATCAGCTGGGGAGTATCTGCTTCAGGTATAGTGGGGGAGGACATGATGAGGTGAACAGAGTAGGGAACTGCTAAAGAGCAAACGGAGGAGGGTGTTTGTGTAAGAGTCACAGCTTAGATGGAGTAGAACTCCACCTGAAATAGTGTCTGCCTGTGAAATACTGAAGAAAACAGGACTATGTATGCTGATGATAATCTAGCATGGGGCAGGTGAGGTTTTAGGTTAAAGGGGGGGAAGAGTGGGAATGGTGCAAGGAGGAAGAGTCTAGAGAAGAAGTCTTCCAGAACTGCCTTTGATTGCATGTGGATTGCATACTGTGTGTTCAGAGCATGTTTTTCCCCAATGAGACCTCTTTTGTGCTGCCAGGTTTGTTTCACAAGCATTCATACTGGTTGCTTGTCATCTAAGATCTTCTGGAGCAAAGGGAAACAGCAAATAACTAAGGAAGTTTTTCTCATGTCTGAAATACTGCCTTGGCTTCCCAGAACATAGTGCCACTCAACTCCAAGGTTTGATGGTTAAATCTGAGAAATGCTTCTAGCTCCCTGAAATGCTACAAGACATACAGGGAAAGCCACTTGGGGCTGCTCCTCCTCTTGCCTGCTGTGGGCAGTTTTCAATTCACTGAGTCTCTGTGACGATTCCCATCCTCCTGGTTTGCTTTGGTAGGTAGCACTTGGACTTTCACGTTCAAGAGTATCCTAGAGGACTCAAAAGGCAAGTAAAAAGCCTTGGAGACGTCCTAGAAAGGATGTCCTCTGCACATGGTGCTTATTTTTCTTTTGTGACATCTCTCAGAAAAGCAGGAGGATCTCATAGTCTAAGGAATGGGTGGGTACAATAGGGACATCTGGTCCCAGGAAAATGAAGTCCTAATCTGTTGACTACCAAAAGAAAAGAAGTGGGAAAGCAGTGCTATGCTGATCAACAGGTGTCCTCAGATTGCAGTTCTCCCAGCTCCACAATGACCTCTTCATGTCTGGGGGTTTCTAACAACAGTATTTTGCTTTCTTCCTCTGGCAAAAGCAGGCAGAGCTGTCACAGAATCAATCATAGAATCATAGAATGGTCTGGGCCAGAAGGGACCTCCAAAGCTCATCCAGTCTGACCTCCCTGCACTCAGCAGGGACAACCCCAACTAGATCAGGTTTCTCAGAGCCATGTCCATCCTCACCCTGAATATCTCCAGGTAAGGAGCCTAAATCACCTCCCTGGGCAACCTGTTCCAGTGTTCCACCACCCTCATAGTGATGAACTTGTTCCTAACATCCAATCTAAATCTACTCTGCTCTACCTTGAAGCCATTGTCCCTCATCCTGTCCCTGCAGGCCTTTGCAAACAGTCTCTCTCCATCCTTCTTGTAGGACCCCTTCAGGTACTGGCAGGCTGCTATTAGGTCTCCCTGGAGCCTTCTCTTCTCCAGGCTGAACACCCCCAGCTCCCTCAGCCTGTCCTCATAGCAGAGCTGCTCCAACCCTCTGATCATTTTTGTGGCCCTCTTCTGGACCTGCTCCATCAGGTCCATGTCCTTCCTATATTGAGGGCTCCAGACCTGCACACAGTACTCCAGGTGAGGTCCTGTCCCTCTGGTTTATCGACAGCACCACTCAGCTTGGTGCTATCTGCACACTGCTGATGGTGCCTCATCCCTCTGTCTATGTCATTGATAAAAATATTAAAGAGCACAGGTCCCAGTACAGACCCCTGAGGGACACCACTGTCATGCTCTCCATCTGTCCATGCTATCAGTTCTTTGCTCACTGTTATTCACTTCTCTGTTATCTTTGTACCTTTGCACCTTTTCTCACTGCAGGCAATTTGAAGTTTCTTTCACACACTGGTTATGTCCAAACCAAAAAGGCCTTCTCCTCACTTTTGTAGTAGCTTATGAGGATGCAAAGTTGCAGGTCCTTCTTGAGAGTGTGTTTTTCCTCAAAAAGAACTTTGCCTGAGGGAAGAAAAGTCAGTGCATTTCCAACTTTTCACAGAATCTTAGAACTGGTTAGGTTGGAAAAGGCCTTTGAGTCCAACAGTTAGTCCAGCATTGCCAAGCCCACCACTAAGCCATGTCCCTAAGCATGACCTACACACATCTTTTAGATACCTCCAAGGACAACAGTTCAGTCACCTTCCTGGGAACCCTGCTGCAGTGCTTGCCAACCTTTTTGATGAATAATTTTTTTCATAATATCCAACCTAAAGCTCCCCTTGGTGCATCTTGAGGCTGTTTCCTCTCATCCTGCCACTTGTTACTAGGAAGAAGAGGCCAACCTTCCCACCCCACTTCAGCCTCCTTTCAGGGACTGGTAGAGAGGAAGAAGATTTCCCCTCAGCCTCCTTTTCTCCAGACCGGACAACCCCAATTCCCTCAGCTATTCCTCATAAGACCTGTGCTCTGAATCTTTCACCAACTTCATTGTCCTCTCAATGTTTTTCTTGTAGTGAGGGCTCCAAAACTGAACCCAGCCACCAAGGAGTGGCCTCACCGGTGCTGAGTGCAGGGGCACAATCACTTCCCTACTCTTGCTGGGCACACTGTTCCTGATCCAGGCCAGGATGCTGGTGGCCTTCTTGGCCATGGGAGCACACACTGGCTCATCTTCAGTTGGTTATCAACCAACAGGTCTCTCTCTGCTGGGCAGCTTTCCAGCCACTCTGCCCCAAGCCTGGAGCAGTGCATGGAGTTATTGTGACTCAAGCGCAGGACCCAGCATTTGTTGAAGCTCATAGAACTGGGCCCAGCTTATTGATTCAACCTATCCAGATCCCTTCATATGCCTTCTTATCCTCAAGGAGATCAACACTTCTGCCCAACTGGGTTGTCTTCAAACTTACTGAAGGTGTACATGATCCTCTTGTCCATTATCATCTCAGGTAAATTACATTTACTTTGAAGATCAGAACTCATTCCTGTAGCACTTCCTGTCACTGAGAGAGTTGGGGCTGTTCAATGTGGAGAAGGCTCCCAGGAGACCTTCTTGTGGCCTTCCAGAATCTGAAGAGGGCTACAAGAAAGCTGGGGAGGAACATTTTAGGGTGTCAGGTAATGATAGGACTGGGGGGAATGGAGCAAAACTAGAAATGGGTAGATTCAGATTGGATGTGAGGAAGAAATTCTTCCCCATGAGCGTGGTGAGCACAGGTTGCCCAGGGAGGTGGTGGAAGCCTCATCCCTTGAGAGTTTTGCAGGCAGGCTGGATGTGGCTGTGAGCAACCTGCTGTAGTGTGAGGTGTCCCTGCCCATGGCAGGGGGGTTGGAACTGGATGATCCTTGAAGTTCCTTCCAACCCTAACAATCCTATGATTCTATGCGTAATAACCTTGATATCTTGCACCTTCTCCTCCCTCTTTCTTATAAAAATGGGTGCTCTGCTTGTTTACTGAAAAGTGCCTGGACTTTGCAGAACTTCCCTATCACTGGATCTCCTCAGAAGCTGAGTTCCACCCTTTCCAGTGACCTTCAATCCCTTAAAGAAGTCTTAATGTTGCACCAACTTAAAAAAAAAAAATCTGAGAAATTGAGGCATGGTTTTTTTTCTTTCCTTTTTTTTTTTGTGTGTGTTTCCCAGTTGTGAGAACACTCCTCTAAAGAAAAACCTAAAGTTGCAGCCCTCATTACAAACAAAAGCCTGTTAAACATAAACTCCCACATTCAAACCAGCCAGATTGCACTCATATTGTATAATCGCCACACAAAGGGCCAATAATCACTTCGTTCAAAAGAGATAATGCAGCATAATATAAGTAGCAGTTTAAGCAATTATCTGGTTGAACAGTTAATCATCACCCTCAGTTCACAGCCTTTTGTTTCTCAGGAATACACATGTCAGAGCGTAATTAAATGCATTCACACTCTTCAGTGCCATGCGGGCTGCCTGGGCGAGCAGGGGAAGGAAGCAAGCTGGAAAACACAATCCAGACAAGTTTAGACACAGCTTTTATAGCTCTGTCTGCCTGGCATGGGGTCCTTGCTGACAAATTTCTTATGTAAGGGTGAAACCACATAGCAGTAAATTATTTATTAAAGAATGAAATTTATGGTAAACCCCAACGGCTACAGAAAATTTATTTTCACAGTAATTTTTTTAGTGTTTTGGGGTTTTTTGGTTTTTTTTAACTTTTATAGCATTTTGATGCAGCACGGATCGCCTGTCTGGAGTGAATGTTTGTGCTCTGAAAAGGGAGCTGGCTTTGGAATGGAAGTGATTCATTGAAAATTGGACCTTAGAAAGTATTGCAGCTTCAAGGACACACATCTTCACCCAAGGGAAAAACCCCAAACTGATAATGACCACAAAAAAAACCCCGAAAGGCAGACATTTTCCCAAAGAATCTCTGCAGGTGCAGCTGCAGTTTTTAGTCTGTGGCTTATTGAGAGAAGGGCAACAAGAGTGTGAAACAATTTGTGTTGCACAGAGTGAGCTATGAGAGATGAGAAGCAGAGGAAGACAATTTTCTTGTTTTGCAGCGTGCTTGTTCCATGCCTTCCCTGAGATGGTTTCAGCCTCTAATGAAGACAGCTGAGACATTTGAAACACAGCCCAGTCCTCACCATTGGGTAAGTGTAATTATGGTTTTGAGAGATGGTGACAACTGATCCTCAGCCAGGCAGAAGTGTTCCAGCCTTGCTGTGAGACAGCTCTGCTGGAACTGTGCACCCTGTGCTAAGACACTAAGACCTTCACAGCTTCCCAGGTTGCACTCACCTACAAGGACAGACTGAGGGAGCTGGGGGTGTTCAGCCTGGAGAAGAGAAGGCTCCAGGGAGACCTAATAGCAGCCTGTCAGTACCTGAAGGGGGCTATGAGAATCATAGAATCAGTCAGGGTTGGAAGGGACCACAAGGATCATCTAGTTCCAACGCCCCTGCCATGGGCAGGGACACCTCACACTAGATCAGGCTGGCCAGAGAAGGATGAGGAGAGTCTGTTTACAAAGGCCTGTAGTGATAGGAAAAGAACAAATGGCTTCAAATTAGAAAGAGCAGATTCAGATTGGATGTTAGGAACAAGTTCTGCACCATGAGGGTGGTGGAACACTGGAACAGGTTGCCCAGAGAGGTGGTTGAGGTCCCATCCCTGGAGATAATCAAAGTGAGGCTCCACAGGGCTCTGGGCAACCTGATCTAGTTGAGGATGTCCGTGATGAGTGCAGAGGGGTCGGACTGGATGACCTTTGGAGGTCCCTTCCAACCCAGACCATTCTATGATTCTATGATTCTATGATTCTAAACTACAATAGATGTGATAACTGCAAAAGGTCTTGTGAACAGCACAAAGTCAATTGTTAACAATAAAGACTCCAACTTAGTTTACTGTCCATTTCAAGTAGAAGAAAACCAAAACCAAACCCAACCCCTTCTTGTACAGCTTCAGCTGAGAGTTGTGTCTGTTTTAATATAATGCATAAATTGAATTTACTGGTCTAGGACTGATCCTGTTGAGCCTCTGTTCCCTGCTAGATTCCCCATACTGTAACCCAGCTATTCATGCAGCTGTCTCTAATTCAGTGTTATCTTCTAATGAAAGTAAAATTAAAATGTAGAAGTAAAGGTGGAAAAAAAATTACCTAAACTCTTCCTAGCTCCCTATATCCCATCAAAGTATTAAAACCTCTACTTCTTTTCTATTTTGGCTGCAAGTACAGGCATACACAAGGTATACGAATATAGAATCATAGAATGGTCTGGGTTGGAAGGGACCTCCAAAGTTCATCCAGTCCGACCTCCCTGCAGTCAGCAGGGACATCCCCAAATAGATCAGGTTGCCCAGAGCCCTGTCCAGCCTGATCTTGAATATCTCCAGGGATGAGGCCTCAACCACCTCCCTGGGCAACCTGTTCCAGTGTTCCATCACCCTCAATATGAACAACTTGTTCCTCACAACCAATCTAAATCTGCTCTTCTCTAGTTTGAAGCCATTGTCCCTTGTCCAGTCACTGTAGGCCTTTGTAAAAAGACTCTCCTCATCCTTCTCTGGCCAGCCTGATCTAGTGTGAGGTGTCCCTGCCCATGGCAGGGGAGTTGGAACTAGATGATCCTTGTGGTCCCTTCCAACCCTGACTGATTCTATGATTCTCATAGCCCCCTTCAGGTACTGACAGGATGCTATTAGGTCTCCCTGGAGCCTTCTCTTCTCCAGGCTGAACACCCCCAGCTCCCTCAGCCTGTCCTTGTAGCAGAGCTGCTCCAACCCTCTGATCATTTTTGTGGCCTTCCTCTGGACCCTCTCCATCCGGTTCAGGACTCCAGACCTGTACACATCTGAGGCTGCTTTTTTTTGTTTCATAGACCTCTTCCTTTAGCTCTTTTTTGGCTGTACCTTCCATAACAGAGATCTATTACAACCCCTTTTTCCCACATGCAGGTCAGATGTGCTTTGCTCTCAAAGTTCTTGTCACTTGCAAAGAGTGGAATATTGCAAAGAAATCAGTCAAAATGCTAGGAGATGGCTGATCTGTATGGTAAAGTACAAGGAAATAAAGATAAGAAGTTCTTCAGGAAGTATAAGAAGTTTTTCAGAAATGCAGTGGCATTTTGGTTAGGACAAGGGATGTCTTGGCTGTGATTGCACTGAGCTGTACCCAGACAGTACAGCTTACCATGGTGGGAGCCAGACATAGCAGGGGGCAGCAAATTCTGACCTGGTAAACCTAAGTGAGAGTATTTAATGGTCTTCTTAAGGCTGTCCTGTGATGATTATTGAATGCTGCTGATTGAATGTTGATCTTTTAAGGAACTTGGCAGAGAGAGACAAAGCTGTTTGACATTTGGAAATGCCTGTGGTCTCAGCATGCTTCTGAATATTCATTCAAAATTATCTGCTCAAAAGTCAATATTCCAGCACAGAAGAGGGTTCAGGATGCATGGCCTGACTGTGCCTGTCTTCAACATGAATCTGCAACAAATGACTGTGTGTCCCTGCTCAGGAACATGGACCTTCCACTGTCGGTGGCAGCCTCCTGATCGCAGAGTCATAGAGTCACAGAATCATGGAATCACAGAGTCATAGAATCAGAGAGTCATAGAATCATGGAAGGTTTTGCCTTGGAAGGGACCTTTAAAGATGATCTACTCCAACATCCTCACAGTCAGCAGGGACATCGCCAACTAGATCAGGTTGCTCAGAGCCCAGTCCAACCTGACCTGGAATGGTGCCAGGGATGGGGCATCTGCCACCTCTGTGGGCCACCTGGGACAGTGTAAATATTCCTTCCTTGTATCTAGTCTAAATACGCCTCTTTTAGTTTAAAAATATCACCCTTCATCCTCTTGCAATAGGTCCTGCTAAAAAGTCTCTGTCCTCAGCTTTCTGATTGCCCCTTTAAGCACTGAAAGGCCACAAGAAGGTCTCCTCACAGCCTTCTCCTCTCCAGACTGAACAACCCCAACTCTCTCAGTCTGTCTCCAGAGCAGAGCAGCTCCAGCCCTCTGATCATCCTCCTGGCCCTTCTCTGGACACATTCGAGCACCTCCAGATGCTTCTTGTAATAGAGTCTCAAGAACTGGACAGAGTGCTCCAGGTGGGGTCACACCCGAGTGGACTAAAGCACACCTGGAATGCCCTCAGCCTGAAAAACATGAGAATTGGCAAAGGTGTGCCAGAAGTTATGTACAATTTGTCACAACTCTTAATTACTTTTGTGTGTATTATTTGGCTTATTTAAAGGAGTGGTTCCCCATTCAGTTTTCACAGAATGCTGGGGATTGGAAGGGATCTCTGGAAATCACTGAGTCCAACCCTACTGCAGGGTCACCTAGATCAGGTTCATAGGATCACAGGATCATAGGATGTTAGGGGTTGGTAGGGACCCTCAAAGATCATTGAGTCCAACACATCCTGTAGGACCATAGAATCCAGCACAGGTCACACAGGAATGAATCCAGATCGGTTTTGAAAGTCTCCAGAGAAGGAGACTCCTCAACCTCTCTGGGCAGTCTGTTCCAGTGCTCTGGGACCCTCACAGTGACGGAGTTCCTCCTCATATTGAGGTGGAACCTCCTGAGCTGTGTTTATATCCATTACCCCTTGTCCCCTCACAGGGTGCAAGTGATCAGAGGCTGTCCCCTCCCTCTTGACCCCCAGCCCTCAGATATTTATAAACATTTATCAAATCCCCTCTCACTCTTCTCCAGACTAAACAGCCCCAGGGCTCTCAGCCTCTCCTCATAGGGCATATGCTCCAGCCCCTTCATCATCCTGGTGTTTTCTACTGGTATCACTCTTGGAGAACTTTTTTTTGTTGCTGTTAAAACTTGCTATTTTAATCTGAAAAGCACAGATTTTCCCACCAAGCAAAATGATTTTTATAGAAAGGCTTCATTGTAATAGCCACCATTGTGCTTTGTTTTATGGAGCATTGATAGGTTTGTTCTTTCTGCATGAAGGCAAAGCAAACCATGAACTGCAGTTATGCATTATATAAGATTTATGGAAAATAAAGTTATTTTTTAAATCCCCTTCTTTCATCACCACCACCTCCCCTTTCCCACCATATCTACCCCTTTTCCACCCCATTTCCCCTCAAATACCATAGCACCTGTTGGAGTCTCCTCCCACCCCAGGTGTGGCCACTTTGCCCTCCCTGTCCACTCCCCTTTTTAATCCTTCCAGGAAAGGCAGAAGCCCTAAGCTGAGCCCATTTGGGCTGAGGATCCTCCTCTCATCACTGGTGAGTCACCACAGGGTGCACACTGGGTGATGGTGGATAAAGGCTGGGGGGCCTGGTGGCCCCCCCAGTTAGATAGGAAGAGGATTGAAAACTGCTCCAATGTCATCCATGGGCACTTGCTGAGTTTCCTTACTGGATGTGAGCTCCTCTGTGTGCACTGAGTAGTTGTAGCCTTATATTGGGGTACAAGGTGGTGCTATTTCTTTTTAAAACTGGAAAAAAAAAAAAAACATATAATCATAGAATCAGTCAGGGTTGGAAGGGACCACAAGGATCATCCAGTTCCAACTCCGCTGCCATGGGCAGGGACACCTCATACTAGATCAGGCTGGCCAGAGCCTCATCCAGCCTGGCTGCAAACACCTCCAGGGATGGGATCTTATATGGTGTAACATCCTGCAGAAAGCAGTAGTAGGCACAAAATATCTCCTTGAGTGGAGTGTTTTTAGGAAGCCAGCTTCTCTGTCTCCACTTCTGTTTAGTTGTTACACAGTTAAATAAGACTTATAGAATCATAGAACCACAGAATCAACCAGGTTGGAAGAGACCTCCAAAATCATCCAGTCCAGCCTATCACCTAGCCCTATCCAATCAGCCAGATCATGGCACTAAGTGCATCATCCAGACTTTTCTTGAACATCAGCGACTCCGCTACCTCCCTGGGCAGCACATTCCAATGGGCAATCACTCTCTCCGTGAAGAACTTCCTCCTAATGTCCAGCCTATACCTCCCCTGGCACAACTTGAGACTCTGTCCCCTCATTCTGTTGCTGGTTGCTTGGGAGAAGAGACCAACCCCCACCTGGCTACATCCTCCCTTCAGGTAGTTGTAGACAGCAATGAGGTCACCCCTGAGCCTCCTCTTCTCCTGGCTGAAAAACCCCAGCTCCCTCAGCCTCTCCTCATAGGGTTTGTGTTCCAGGTCCCTCACCAGCTTCATTGCCCTTCTCTGGACACATTCCAGTGCCTCAACATCTCTCTTGAATTGAGGAGCCCAGAACTGGACACAGTGCTCTGTTCTTTTCAGAAGGGAATCACCAATAATAATTACCCTCCTTTTTTTTTTTTTTTGGTACAAGTTCTGATGTGAGGGGGGGACTGATGTATTTTAGTCAACCCCCTAGATGGTGTTACTTCTGCTTCCAGAATCGCCTCACCCTTGACTTCTAGTGCCCCGTATCTGTTGTGCAAGGGCAACTGAGGAGGTGAGGGGGGCTGGAAGGGCTTTACCTTGCCCCTTCTGACAGGCACCTGTATCTATTGCCCCTGTTTCTTGGGTCACTTCCCTCTGCTAAGAGGGTCTGCAGAGCCTGATACCACAAATCTAACTCCCTTTCACATTCCCTTATGGTCCTTAGTGTTTCTACTTCATTCTTCAGCTCAGCCATTAGGTTAAGCAGACCATTGATCTACTCACACCTAACGCATGGATTGTCTGTGCCACCTCGATGTCACTTGCCAGGCTCCAACGCTCATTGCAGCTGGTTGCCTGAACACCTGCACGCTTACGTGTGGGCTCTCTTTGAGTACCCACAGTTTCACAGACAGCCTGTGACTGAGTTTTAACCATAGCTCAATTCCTTTGGGGGCCTTCTACCCCTCACATGCTGCTCACCACGTTCCCATGAGCAGGCTTCCAGGGAGCTTTCCCGCGGCTGCCCTTGCGCCACAGTGGCGGTCTCGTGCTAATTGGTGATTAAATTTCACGTGGTCCCCAGGCAACACCTCCCAGCCATGTCACCTTCCTGAGCAGGCATGCTGGAGGACAGCCCTCACCAGTCCTGCTTGTCCCTTTGGACTCCTTCCACCCTAAGAAAGCCCAGAAGCAAACTCAGGAAGCCCCCAAAGCAACTCAAATTAAAGCAAAGCTCAGCTAGAGGTTACCAAGGCTTTCCTGTGGCTGCCCTCCCACTGAAATGTTGTACAGGATCACAATGTCCAGGTGGGTTTTGAAAGTCTGCAGAGAAGGAGGCTTCACAACCTTTCTGAGAGCCTGATCCAGGGCTGCAGCAACCTCACAGCAAAGATTTTTTTTTTTTTTTTCCTTATGCTGAGGTGGAACCTCCTGGGTTCTAGTTTGTATCCATTGCCCTTTGTCTTATGACTGGGTACCTCTGAGAAGAGCCCAGTTTCATGCTCTTGACCTCTACCCTTTAGCTCTTGCTGAGCACTGAGAAGATCCCCTCTGAGGCTGCTCTTCTCCAGGCTCAACAGCCTTTGCTCTCTCAGCCTTTCCTCCTTGGAGAGATGCTCCAGGCCCCTCAGCAATCTTTGTGGCCCTCTATTGGGCTTTCTCCATTAACTCCCCATCCCTCTTGTTGGGGAGCATTGCAGTGTTGCCATCTGATACCTTGAGAAGATTGCTTCACAGCCCATATTTTAATTAAGACTGAATTTTAAAAAGTGATCCTGCAGGCTGATAGCTTAAAACCCTTTTCAGTGCTCCTTATTGACACTCTCTCAAATACTGACAGTTACAAAACAGGCTGCACTGTTTAGGACTGGTGGGGGGAGGTGTGTGGGGAGCACTCTTACAAATCCACAGATCTTACAGCCTCATCAGGCAGCTCACACACGCAGACAGACTCATTAAGCAAAAAAACCCCAGGTTTTGGAGCTGCTGCACAGAGCAGGTAATAGAGCCATAATACAGTGACAAAGGGGTTTTAGTTCTTTCTGATCTAACATGTGTCTTATTAAATGTCTGTGTCTTTTATAAATAGCTCATTGGCGCTCATCCTCTCCTCGCACCCAGATTGAGCTTCCCCATTAATGTGAGCAGGGCTCCCCTGGACAGGAGAGACACTGCAGAACTGTGCATTGCAGATTCTATTTGTGAAACTGGGAGATCAAAAGTTAGCCCCTAATGAGGCAAACAAGCTCTGCTTGCTTTTCAGCTCTTCTTATTAAAGGTAGCACTTGCATAAATTGTTTTCTTCCATCATTTTAGAGAAGCAGTTTAGGGTAAGTACCATGCTAATAACGTAGCCCTAGGTGATTTGGACATCTGAACATTTTAAAATGATTAAATTAGGAAGTGGGGGGGAAAGTATTTTTAAGAGTAGGAGCTCATATTCATTACAGTAAAGATTATGAAGACACTGGGAACTTGCTAAGGTAAAAAAATCATTATCTTTCTGCAGCAAATTTAATTTGTAATAAACAAGCTCTTGATCATTAATTCTCATGGCTGTAACTTCCTTCTCTGGATGTGGCAGTTTTAGGTGGATGCTTAGGAAGTTTTCCACAGATCTTGAGTAGAAAGTGATAGAAAGTAGATAAATTTCCATTGGATGTAAAGGAAAAATAATGGTAAGGTCTAAATGGTCCCATTGGTCTAGTAACAAACAGTATCACAGGGCATTGGGGGTTGGAAGGGAACTCCAGAGATCATCCAGTCCAACTCCCCTGCCAGAACAGGATCACCTAGGGTAGGCCTCACAGGAATGCATCCAGGTGGGGTTGGAAAGCCTTCAGAGGAGGAGACTCCACAACCTCTCTGGGCAGCCTGCTCCAGGGCTCTGCCATCCTCATTGTAAAGAAGTTTCTCCTCATGTTGAGGTGAAACCTATGTTCATGCTTGTGTCCATCATTCCTTGTCTTATTCCTGTGCACCACCCAAAAGAGCTTGCCCCCCTCCACTTGACACCCACCCATTAGAGGCTTAGATCCCCTCTCAGTCTTCTCTTCTCCAGACTAAACAGCCCCAGGGCTCTCAGTCTCTCTTCACAGGGGAGATGCTCAAGTCCCCTAAGCATCCTCATGGCTCTCCCTTGAACTCCCTCCAGCAGATCTCTGACTCTCTTGACCTGGAGAGCCCCAAACTTGACACAGTATTGCAGGTGTGGTCTCACCAGGGCAGAGTAGAGGGGGAGAAGTGTGGCCCTGCTGGCCACGCTTTTCTTGATACACCCAGGATTATCCTTTGCTCTCTTGGCCACAAGGGCACATAAAATTAGTTGTATAAACTGTTTTTTTTTTTTTCTTTCTCAGCTCTTCACTCTAGCTGATACCAACTGGTGGCTTTTTCTTGGCTGTGGCTGACCGTGGCTGTGTTCTTGTTGTGGCTAAGTAACTAAGCAGCTACTCTCTGCTTTTCTCTTTTCCCTTGTACAGGGGAAAAGGGGGTGGAGAGGGAAAGCCTCTGGTTTTGTCCAGAGGGGGGAGGGCGTTCCTTGTGTTGTTTCTAAATTGTAAATATTGTCTATTTTGTACATATTCATTGCACTTTATATCTCTAGAATGTAGTTTGCTTGCAAATACAGCTTCATTTGCTTCCATCCCAAACTGAACTGGTCCAGCAATTTTATTTTTGGGGCTAGTTCTCCTCATTAGCGGGGGGTGTGTGGAATTTCCACCCACCACACTGGATTGTTCAGATTAGATACTTTCCCCAATAAAGCTCACTGGAATAAGGAGAAAAATATTGTGGATGTGGGTTTTTTTCCCCTGTGTATTTCACCTTTCATTCAATGGCTAACTGGATAGCTACAGCCGAGGGGGGAAGCACTGAGCAGAAATACTGAGCAGATGAGGTCTCAACAAAAGCTTCCCTCCTAAGCAGCAGCAGCAGCAGAAGGCAAAGATGACATTGATGAGGGGAGGGCATTGTTGTTATTCCCAGTGTTTGGATGTCACTGCTGTGTTATTCCCATTGTTCTGACATAATGACTTGTTTGTTCTAATTGCACCAATCTGGGCTGCATGATATTTGTGTCATCCATCAGCATGAATGAGGAACTTCTGTTTTGCTGTATAATTCAGATATGTCAGGCATGCACCCAGCTGAAGGGTTTTACACACTGCAGCATCCACTGTGCAGCCTCTGCTGTCGCAGAAAGTCTGCTGTGTTTTAAAGTGTGCTCACCACACACACTGAGGCATGGGCAGTTATAGAGTCACAGAATTGTTGAGGTTGGAAAAGGCCTCTGAGATCATCAAGTCCAGCCTATGACCTAACACCACCACATCAGCTTAAACCATGTCACTAAGTGCCACATCCAATCTTTCCTTAAAAACCTCTGTTGACAGCGATTCCACCACCTCCCTGGGCAGTCCATCCTAGTGCCTAATCAGCCTTTCTGTGAGGAAGCGTTTCCTAATATCCAACAGAATCGATCAGGTTGGAAGAGACCTCCAAGATCATCAGGTCTAACTGATCACCCAATCCTATCTAATCAACCAGACCATGGCACTAAGTGCTTCATCCAGGCTTTTCTTAAACACCTTCAGAGACGTTGACCCCCCACCTCCCTGGGCAGCCCATTCCAATGGCCAATCTCTCTTTCTAGGAAGAATTTCTTTCTAAGATCAAGCCTAACCTCCCCCCTGTACATCTTGAGACTGTGTTCTCTTGTTCTGTCATTGGTTGCCTGGGAGAAGAGACCAACCCCCACCTGGCTACAACCATCCTTCAGGTAGTTGTAGACAGCAATAAGGTCTCTTCTGAGCCTCCTCTTCTCCAGGCTATACAAGCCCAGCTCCCTCAGCCTCTCCTCATAGGGTTTATGCTCCAGACCCAACCTAACCCTCCCCTGACACAGCTTCATGCCATGCCCTCTTGTCCTGTCACAAGTTGCCTGGGAGAAGAGCCTGAACTCCACCTGACTACAACTTCCTTTTAGTTCCCTTTAGTAGTAGAGAGTGATAATGGTCCCCTCTAAGTCTCTTCTCCAGGCTGAATACTCCCAGCTCCCTCAGCCTCTCCTCATCAGACTTTCCCTCTAGCCCCCTCTTTTGGACCTGCTCCAGCACCTCAATATCCTTCCTCAACCCAGGC